>NC_040878.1:92782399-92844434 GCF_003676215.2 Rhopalosiphum maidis | reverse complement strand
TGTACCAACTGTTGTATAAATTTTTTACACAACTTGGTATGCTGATAAATTCAAATCGATATTTGTACATGAAGTACTGGACAATTTACTCGTATTATCAAAGACAATACGTGAAAAACGTTTATTTCTTAATCAACAATCAAATGAATATGAGAATAAACAAATTTCATGATTTGAATTTATAAAAACGGTATCGTTTAAGTTTTGCTTAATATATAATATTGTTAAAATTATTTATGTAGTTATTTTTAATTTTAATTCATATTAGTTTAAGTAGTTTGACCAAAATTGTGTGTAATCCGAAAAAAACTGAGGAACATAATTCATGTAACCTGAAAAAACCTAACGATGTAACCTGAAATACATTTCAGTATTTGGGACACAAATCGTTTGCAACCATGTCAACTAAAATAAGTCCAAGGTCGAGATGAATGGGAATTCAAATATTATGAGCAAGAGTAAACAGTTTAGAAACGACTGTGCATAATACAATATTATGCAATTATGTTAAACTCTTAGTTTCTATACGTAGTTTTATGGGAATTTTTTCAAATAGTTCCTTCAAAAAGAAGATCCGTTAAACATAGATCATTTTCAGTGTACACAACAACCTAATACTTGACAGTGACCTTTCGCCGTGCCTTTAATATAAAAAGTTTGATACGTTTATCGCTCCAAATTTAAAATGTAGATTTTCATTAATCCGAGGTAATAGTATAAAACATATTTCTTTTTAAATTTACGCGATCTTATTTATAATTTTGTGGTAGGATAAACATATTTGTAACATAGAGAAATATATTTGATCAAATTACAATAGTCGTGTGCATTTTCCCTGTAGACTATTAATAAACATGCTTCACTGAAGTTATATTATATCAATTAATCAGCTTTATCGTTATCAATACAGTGGTTATTATAATATTTTTGTTGTGGTTATAGGTTTCATAGTTTGTCGTACAGAGCCAAAAACGTAGATCGTGACAAGTTTACAGATCTGATGGCAAAGGTGAAGGATACGCAGTGGGACGACGAAGGCCGTTGGTTTATAGGAAGACTCGGAGGATTAATTTCTGTTGCTCTAGACAAACTAACGGTACGTCGCGGCGACGACCGACGTGCGCACCAGTTTCAGACGGAACTGTTGGCCGACGCGTCAGACACGTTGAGACGTGTGATGGAACCTGTCGAACCGCTGTCCGTCCTGTGTCACGGTGATTTCAACCGTAACAACCTGATGTTTAAGTACGACGACGATGGCCGGCCGGTGGACGCGCTGGCGTACGACATGGCCACCGTACGGTATGGGTCGCCGGCGATCGACTTGTCCTTTTTCTTGTACATGATCACGGACCGTCAGACTCGGGACGATCACTGGGACGCACTGTTGGACGCGAATTGCGAGACGTTGGCCGCTGTCACCGGTGACGTCCCTGTTCCGGACCGCGGCCGACTAGATGTCGAAATGCGCGAGCACGCGTTCTATGGATTGGCGCACGCGTCGTTTTTCCTGCGGATCATGTTGGAAGAACAGAAACCGATCGAACCATTGAAGATCATCGGAATGAACGACGATGAAGTGTTGGAGTGCTTGCTATCGTATGGTAGTGAACGAGCTACCGATGGGGTGGCTGATATCGTCTAACACTATTTGGACACGATGTACTCCGAAATGTCACCCTGATGTGCGTATTATTTATTACAACATGCTTACGACTCGTTTTAAAATATAATTCTGTACTTTCTAAGCTATATCTACGTCTTGCCAAATATTTGTCGAATAAAAATGTTGTGAAATTCTTGCATCATAGTGATAATAATGTATGAGTATAATTATGAAATATGAATAATTCGAGTATCGTTTCTGCGCGATGACTAATTTAAAAAAAAATTTTATTTTTATTATTTCTATATTAGATATGAAATATAACCGTCTATTAGTTCGGTCAGTAAGCGATGAAGTAATATTCCACTTAAATCACATAGTACATAATTAATTATTGGACATAATGTTTTAATTAATCTTGCATATAACTAATTAATAGTAAGTCACCTAAAGTTAATCAGCTGAAGAAAAATGAAATCATATAAATCTGAGTTTGTTTTGTAAATCAAATGCGTCCTTGAATTTTAATTTATTCCAATCAAATGAATTAATTGAATAAAATACAATCATAATACTCACCTAGCTATATATAGCTTATACATATCATTATATCAATGTATAAAAGTGACGTCAATTCGACAGCAGTATATTCGAATTTTTAAATTAGTAAATTTACATTAGTTATGACAACGCACTTTTATATCAAAACTAATGAAATGAAATGTATACTGTTGAACATCTATTTATTTTCATGTACTTATTACAATTTACAAGTTGGAAACATACGAGGGAGTGGCATATTCTTAGCAGGTTATTATTTTTTTTATTCTCGTTATTTACAAAATGTTTGCTCACTAGACTGCTATATAATAAGTGTATAGTAGTAGGTGTTGAGTATGTTTGGACAATGAATATGTTGAACTTTAATTAAATGATAAATAAATATACCTAACATAGGTACCTATAAATGCATATTATGACGAAAACTATTCAGGGCGAAGGCATTCATCCTGATCTCTAAAATGTTTAATTTTGTATCTATATTGTTACTCGTATTATTTTTCAGTTATAATTACGGTAGATTTTTCATTATGTAAAAAAAAAAAATGGATGT
Source organism: Rhopalosiphum maidis (assembly GCF_003676215.2). NCBI lineage: Eukaryota > Metazoa > Arthropoda > Insecta > Hemiptera > Aphididae > Rhopalosiphum > Rhopalosiphum maidis. Next base: position 92,841,714 of record NC_040878.1, on the reverse strand, counting down.
AATACTATTTAATATTACTAGATATCATTAAATTGTAAGTCAATATCAACACATCGACGATAAGATTTGTAGTATAAATGAGTGATTTAAATGAATTAAAAATTATTAAAATTTCATTATGTATTATAGTAAGTTATACTATATGGAATTACAAAAAGTTTCAAGTCTTTATACATTATATTTTTGAATTAACACAATATAATTAAAATTATTATTTTACATTAAAATGTACAACTAAGTAATTATTCGGTCTGTAAATATTTATAAAATATTTTTGTATAGGTATTCTGAATTTTCAATATTTTCATTTTTTTTTCTATTTTATTTTTTTACTTTTTAGTTGCTATATGAAACCTATGATCACATTATTATACTACCTATTTATTGTTATTCTGATTATGTTGTTACAATTTATATTTAATGGTACAATATTGTGTATCAATCATATTTATAGTTAAGATGTAAGAAAATATAAGATGTTATGATGTGTATTATACTATTATTTAATATGTAATTGAGTATTTTCGTTTTACGTTTATAACTATTTTATGACAGATATTTGTAAGTTTTAGAATTTATGTTCAACGTCATCATCGATAGTTGTTAAGCGTTAGGCATTGATTAAAATTTTATTGCTCGATAAATGTAAAAATTATAGAGAATTTTAGTAGATTAATTAAAGTCATGGACTTTAAGACCCCAATTTTTAAGTGAGTTATGAGTATGAAAATAAAAATATTTGAAAATGCTCATAATTCGTTTAAAAATTAAAATATCGATAAAACCATCGAGAGAACATAGATAATGTTCTTACTTAAAAGTTTGATAATAAGTCAATTCACTTTAATATCAAACTGGTGAAACTGGTGAACGAAAATTTATTGTGTCGTATGTGTATAAGACGGCGACAACACATGCGAGTGCGACGCCCTCTTAATACATTTGAAACTTAACCAAAAAGAATATATATCAATTGTAATGAAATAAATCAATAGTTTATAGTTTTATATTCCTAAACGATAGATATTTTTAAAAAAAATATTGAGAACAAAATAAATATAAAATAATATTATTCTAAAATATACAAATATCATAATGGAATATTCTCAGTACTTTTCAATACTTCTCAATATAATATATTTATTACGTGATATGATGTGTTGTTTGGATGTGTTGAGAATTGTATAAGTGTCAATTTTGTTTATTTAATTCGATAAGATTAACGTATATACGTATTGTATTAGACTGATTGATAACATAAAACATAAATAATAATTGGTGGATTTGATTTACGAGTGGGATAGTGAGATAATATATTTTATTACACTGAAAATCATTAGTATGATTAATACCACACTTAAAAAGACGTATAACACTATTAAATAGTGTATTAAAAATTAAAAGTTATGGAACAATTTATTAAAACAGAAATAAAGGCCATTGTGGCCGAAGGTGCGTTCGGTAAAAATTGTAACTTAGTGTCGTTCAACGTGTATAATGATATAATTGAAAAAAAGAGTGGAAGTATAATGCTATATTTGGGGACATTGTCACATCAGACAATATCTATTACTCCGTTTTGATCAAGTTAAAAAATCGAGATCAAATGATACGCGTAAGTTCTGAATGCGATATGCTATTCCATAATGAGTTATACTTTTATGAAAAGATCATCCCATTCTTAATGGAGTGTCGTGGCCCTTTAGTAAATGATGTAAATGCTTTATCATTACCACGGTTTTTTTATGGCGTAACAAAGGTGGTGAATTAGCGGAAAAGGATTTAATTATTTTCGAAAATGTAAATACCTTAGGCTATCGTTATAGCAAAGACCAGCTGTTCATAGATAAGGATCATTTAATCGTCGCACTTCAGGCTATCGCAAAGTAAGTTGACTTGATTTTAAACAAAATATAAATATGATAATAAATAAATTAGATAATAGATTATAAAATTAAGTCTATAATTTGCAATAATATAATTAAAATTATATAAAAAAAAATATATGAATGTACCTATTATGTATAGGTACAATTTATTTTATAAGTTATAACTATGAAGGTTCTAATTAAAGATGATTTATTTCTGTTCGATAATTTCAAAATATATATTATATTATTTTAATAATATAACAATAGTATGCAAAATTGTTAGGTATCTACCCTACGAACAAACAAACAGTTATTTGATTTTATAGTATCGCACAATTAGTTATTTCTGGTATTTAACACATGGACGACATTGTTATTTTAGTCGTATAATATACTTATTCAATTTTTAAGACGTTAAAATGATTGAGAAGACTATTATGTTTGCTCTCTGCTCTCTTATCGCACACTGTATTACACTATAACAACGTTATAGTTTTAAGTAATAAACACTTTTTATCTACTACTATACGTCACTTAGAATTTTTTCGATTTAGCTGATAACGAATTGTGTATTTTGTTCATACGTCACGGATACTGATAGTAAAATAAATGATAATACGGACATTACCTACATTGTAAATATTAACAACGAGCAGACGCAGCGTAATTCCGTCAGCCGTCACACGGGGCAATCGGGGCAAACAAACGGTTGTTGAATCGAAAAAATATATACCATACAATGGAATAATATCTATTTTATTTTCTCGATCACTTTCGTAATATTCCAGTTATCTATATTATAATACGTCCAAAACGTGCGAAAAGTCAAAACAGGTTCACAGATTTACGTCGTTTCGTCGTATCGTGATCCTATAGTCTATACTGTAACGTATTCTGATCGATTGCCGCGATCTACCGCGGAAAATATTAATATATCAAATATTTTTGATAACCCGAGCTTTTGTCACAGGTTTCACGGGCTTTCTTACATAGCCAAACACAAGAATGCCGACAGATTTCGGGACTTCGTCGCCGACGTTCAGGACACGCAGTCCGACGCCAACGGGCACTGGATAGCCCAGAACGACCTGTTGAAGAGAATAGGAAAACGCGGAGTGGACCGACTGCTGAAGCGGAGGTGGGGAACGGTACCGGGACAACGCTCAGTTGCGCCGGCTGAACAGGCTGTTCGACGACGCGGCGGGCACGCTGCGGACCGGGTCGGATGGCCGCGAACCGCTGTCCGTCCTGTGCCACGGCGACTATTGCCGCGCATCCATGATGTTCCAGTACGACGAGAGCGGACTTCCGTTCGACGCGCTCATCATGGACTTCTTCGATGTGCATTACGGGTCGCCCGCGCTGGATCTGTCGCTGTTCCTGTACACGGCCGCTTCGCAGCGAACGCGCCGGACGTGCTTGGACGAACTGTTGGACGCGTACTGTGCCGCGCTCGCCGCCGCCGTCCCGCCCGCCGTCCGCGTCCCGGATCGCGCCGAACTGGACGCCGAGATGGCCACGTGCGCTATCGTTGGATTCGCGAGAGCGTCGTTCATTTTGTGCTACAGGCTGCGGGATAACAGCGATCCGTCGCTGGACTCAGTGGCGACCAGCGACGACCCGGTGGACTACTTTTTGGCGTTGGGCGGCGATGCAGGCACCGACTGTATAGCCGACTTGGTACAACATTTGATCGACATGGCGTATACGCAGCCTTGTAATGCCCTCGGGTAAAAACTATTCAAATCGTTTTTAAAGACCTAAATAATATGTATACGTAAACAGTTTCAAAGAAAGTGCCTATCTATTATTTGAACGCGGTATTTTAAATATATTCCCAAAGTCTTAGAAATGAATTAATGAATTAATGAAATACTGATTTTTAAATTATTCCTTCTAATTATATAATATGTTATTTTTTAATTTAATATAACATAAAAAAATTCAAGCAAAGATGTGCGTAAATCATAAATAAAATATGCAAATAGGTATATACAAAAATAGAAACATTGTTAGAGGCTTTATATTATTTGCTATTACTGTATATAACTAAATATGAGTATTTTGAGTATTAATTCTTAAATTTTTAATAATGTATTTTTATTTATGATAAATATTAAAAAACGCGGAAATTGATATAACCTTCGATTGATATCATCCACCAGTGCTAAGACAGTAACAGAATTTCAAATGTGTCAATATCGACTATCAACAATCAGAAATATATAACTTCTAAAATTGATCAAAATAAATATAAATGCAGTTTTTAGATTAGATAGTGGAGGAATGATGAATGTATTATTTTTACAACGATGTACGTGTTTTAAAAAGTTTCAAAATTAAAAAATAAATAAATATTATTTTGTTAATAATATTTATTTTTGTGTCCACCATCAACTGTAAGAAAAGTATGAAAACTTCAAATTTCAACTTTTAGGGTAGTTTTATTATAAATAATTTTTCAGTATTTTACAAAATTAGTGATAAATGATAATTATTAAGAATTATATGTCATACATATATCTATGTTAAATCTTTTTTTCGAGGGTTAAAAAGTTTGAAAATACATAACAAGATTTTTCGTAAATTGTACTAATAGAAGCCCTAATTTATTAAAAATATAAGTACACATTATTTTGTTTTTAGATACTTAAAATTAAATTTTAACAAAAGTTTACGTAGAGAAATGATACTAATTATTTAGTTGTAATTCAAAAAATATCATACATAGAGACTTGAAAATTTAAATACTGCTAACAATAAATTACTTGCTATAAAATATCTTTAAAAATATGGGCTATAATAAACTGCTTCCATTCAGAATCGTTTTTCGTATACAACATTTTAGGATTTTTACGTTCGGTTACATTATTAATATACAAATATTTACATTTCGGAGTCCTGCGGTTTGTTTACAAATTGGTTGAATCATTGCCCAAAGCTATTTTATATTTATATTTTGTGTCGGATATGTACCATAATTTTATGAGCAAAAACACAGTGATAGTATTTTTTAACCAAAATTATTGACTTTAAAAATAAATTAGATGCGCTAAGATAATATATGTTAATGTTTATTTATTTTATTTATATGTAGTTTTTAAGATGCACTTGTGTACGGAAACAAATTAATAATTATTACATTTAATTTTTATACAACATAGACGTAACTAGATATATTTTATTATTTTTACTACTTCGATATATTATAACATTAAATTAGTCAATAAATATTTATAATTTGTAAGTAATAAATTAAAATTTGTATAAAACTATTATATATTAAAATTATTAACATTATATTATATGTATTTTATACCTATTATTTATAAAAGTTTTAAGGAATTTTATGAATTTAATTTATTATTGCTTATTTTAATAGTTTTTATAATTATCGTTTACTGGTTATCATAATTATTCCAAATTAAATGATAATATACCATATATATATATTTTTTTTTTTGTTTACTATAGGGTAATAAACAACGGCTATAACCTCTACTTATTTCCTCATATAGATATTAATTATTTTGATAAATTAATAAAATTCAATATTATTAGTTTGCTTGTTAGTGTATAATTTTGTATTTAATTTATTTTAAAATATATTTTATTTTAATATATGACTGTGAAATGTTCTATTTTATGATGTTTTTATTTTATTTTGTTTATGTTAGTATCTGCTGAGTTTACTAAATATTAAATATTTAATTAGACTAAAATATATAACATATTTTTTTAATATAAATATTATTAAGTATATTATCTTTATTCAATATTTCAAATCTATGTATTAATACACAACATTTTTTTTTTTACAAAAATAACTTCACTCATATGGATATTAGGTAAAAATCGATATGTCAATAAAAAAGTAGTGAAGACTTAAGCAAAAAAAATTGTACGCAATATGCTGATGTTAAATCTGTAGATAAAATATGAATACAACAATATACCAATATCATCACATGTCCAATAACATACATTTAAAATATAATTTCAATGTGGGAAGTCAAGTATTATAAAACTACAATATATAAAAACCATTACCTTAACCAATTTGTAAAATTAATGAAAATAATAGTTAATTATTGTTTGTCATTCAATATAAATTAAAAGGCAATGCTCAAATGTTTGTAAGTCATAGAATTAAAAACAAAAATACGAAATATTGGTTTTTTTTTCGTATAAAACGTTTTTACAAATAAAAAAAGTATAAATGCTAATAGCAAACTGTGAATGCTATAAGAAATGTAATATTTCAGAACATGTTTATTTTACAGTTAAAACGAATGTTATATTAGTATGGTTGAATTTCGAACAATGCACGATATTAGTTAATATGCATTTTCAAGGTATATATTATCATAAAATTTGTAATGTTTAAAATGAGAATCCATTAAAATTTATAAATTATCTTTAAAGGTGTGAAACAGTAGGAAAATAATAAAATATTTAGAGATATAACTTCTTAAACGATAATAAATCAATTAAGTAATTTTTATTCTTACGGTATGTTCAGTTAGTTTTTTTTTAAATAAAATATTTTAAATCTAATTGGTATATATAATAATACAATTTAAAACATGTTGTGATTTATAAAATTATTTTTAAAAACAATAGAAATATAATATCATCATAATATAGTATAAATATACATGACTTCACTTATTTATCGATAAACAATATCATAAACAGTAAATACAAACAAAATAAAGACACAATAAACTAATATTATTGATAACTTCTATTACACCACAGATTAACATATTAAGTGAGGCGATAAGTGTTTTTGAAGATGGGATTTCGAAATAATAATATATTGTTGTGACATTATTATTCGATAGTCAATTATTGTACATGAATAATTAGTATTCAATTAAATAACATACAAATATGTCGTATTAAATTGCAACCCACCATACGAATATTAGTTATGAAATGTTTGAATGAAGGTGCGTTTGGTAAAAAATGTAACTTAGTTTCGTTCAAATTATATAACTGTATGACTGGTGCAGATGAATTGTGGTATCAAAGAATATTTTGTAGTCTTATAATTTCGGATGGATCAAATTATAACATAATGATCAAGTTAAAAATTCAAGATTTGGTACTGCGTGGATTTTTTGGATGTGATATTTTGTTTAATAATGAATTAATATTTTACAAAAAGGTCATACCGTTCCTACTAGAGTGCCGGGACCAACATTTAATGATTCAAATACTTTATTTTTACCACGTTTTTTATGGTCGTAATGATTGTAGTGAATTGATGGCAAATGACTTAATTGTAATCGAAATATTAATACTTTAGGATATTGTTTAAATAATGAGAAAGTATTTCTGGACAATGACTATTTAACAATCGCACTTCAGGCATTAGCAAGTAGTGAGTTTAACAGAAATATTTTTAAATTGTATTATTCAGCTCATAAAATTATTATTATTATTTTTTGATTTAAGAAAAAATTAAAAATAAAATAAGATAAAACATAAGGACATTTAATGTTGATATAATATCCAACAATAAAGACAATCACTATTTCAATAATAATGTAATATATCCATAAGTTTTATAATGTTATATCATAATTAATAGTTAGAATTACTTCACAAATCTGGCAAAAAGTAATGTTTTTAAAATTAAAAAATAAACTAAATATTAATTACAATTTAATATACAGTTTAACCATTGTTAGGTAGCTCGAAATTTTATTATGTAAACATATTTGAATGTATTAAGCTAATTTATAGTATAATTCATTAACTTACAATGAAAATTATTAAAACTTATACCTATTTTTAAATTTAATAAACATTTTGATGCAAAAAATTGAATTCGCATAACAATTAATTTATGTATAATTCTTAAAATTAATATATTTGATTTATATGATATTATAAAACATTTTACACTGTGTTCAAAACATACATTTAAATGATATTGTAATTGTTCAATATTTAAGATTAAAATTACGCAATTTTGTGTTACTATGAACGTTTTATCAAGCTCCCACCATAAGTTATCAGATAATCGGAGAGTTTCAAATATTACAAATTATTAGTTATATCTTTATTTTTGTTTCATTTGTACGATATATTGTAAGTTATGTTGTCCAAGTACTACACATAATCATTCGAAAAATCTATATAATAAAATTATTAAAAAAATGAAAAGAAATTCAACTTTACTCTTTAACTTATTATAATATAAGTATAAAGCGAAATAGGCAAAAGTGGGAAAATTAATAAATATAATTCACTCAAAAATCAAGTTAAGTGAATACAAGATCATTAAGTTAGAAGTACCGACTTTTTTAATTATTAGATACGAGGATCCTATTTCGTACTTAATTATATTATAATATAGTTTTATTTTATCAATAACCAATATTGATAATATCAGATACTAAACTATTATTACTAATATTTTAATATTGGATTATTTGTATTTAAAATTAAGTGTACAGTAATTAATAAATAACACCATTAAAACCGAAAATTTCATAACAATTTAATTTAAAATTGATGAACTATTTTTGAATCAATTGAAAAAAAACTAAGTTATTTCAACGGTCATTTAGATAGTTAATCTTAAAAGTTGAAAATAATATTTTACTTTGACTAAAACTCTTGAAATGACCAATTTTTTTCCAACAGAATTTATTTAACAGTCGACTGATACAAACGGATACATATAGGACTTTGATGATTATATCGTTAGATTTTTACTTTAACCATGAAAATTGAATCGTGATCTTTTCGAGTTTGTAAATAGTACCGAATCGACAAACAGCGTGTAATGTGCAATTGGTAACTTATATTTCAATCGTTAACAATTATTTGGTCATTGAATGTGATTTTTCTAAACGTTCAGGTTTCACAGATTGTTGTATACAGGTTTCACAGATTTTTGTATAATGCAAACGCAAAGATCCGGGTAAAGTTTATGATATCTTGGAAAACGTTCACAACATACAGGTCGACGCGAACGGGCATTGGATGGCCCAGGACGACTTGTTCAAAAATGCGGTAAACGAGGGATGGGCCGACTGCTGAAACGGGATGGGGACAGGTACCGGGACCACGCGCACATACGACGCTTGAATGAGCTCATCGACGACGCAGAGAACGCGCTAATGCAGTCATTGAACGTCCGAGAACCGCTGTGCGTCATATGCCGCGGCGATTGGTACCGCGAAGCGTTGTTGTTCCAGTACGACGAGCACAGGCGTCCGTTCGACGCCTATGGCCATAGACTTTTCCATGTTGCATTACGGGTCGCCCGCGAGGCGCACTGGGACGACCTGCTAGACACCTACTGCGCCGCACTGGCCGCGTCCGTCCCGTCCGGCGTCCGTGTCCCGTGTCGCGCCGAAAACGACGCCGAGATGGCTGAGGCTGCCATCAATGGGCTCGCCAAAGCGTCGTTTGCCCTGCCGTTCATGTTGCGCGACAGGAGCGATACGTTGGACTCGTTGACGACGAGCGACGACCCGGTGGACTACTTTCTGGCGTTGGACGGTGACACGGAAACCGAACGCTTGGCCGATGTCGTAATGCATTTAGCGGACATGGGCTACGCGGATGCGGGACGTGACGGACATTCTGATCTGGCCGAGAATACAGACTCGAAATACGGTTCGTCCACATAGGGGGTAGCTATTATACATTATAACAATAATTACTGTACTTATTAATATATTTTTTATGGCATTGGGCTATTTATAGAATTATTTCAAAAATGTCGAGTTATATAATGTGATTAAGAATAAAAAGTTTTTTTTTCACGAAATGCATTAAAAATTTTAAATGAATACAAAAATAGCTCTGCAGCTTAGAATCTAAAACATGTAAGTATTGCTGTTTTTTCTCTCATTATTTTTCATTTCAAGAAGCTCATATTGAAAACTGAGAAAAATATTATAGTGATTTCACCTTTTAGTTGTAAATATTATTTTTATTTATAATATTTTGTAAAATTGAATGGTTTGAATAATAAAATAGATTATGTTATACGTACATGATATTAATCTATAAATTAAGCGTACTTCGCTTAGTTATTTTTAAATATAAAGTATATCATTGTGTAAAAATTACAATAGAAAATTAACTCGTTAGGACTTGGGTTAGGTTCGTAATATATAAATCACTAGTCGAAGAAAACCTGCTACCTGTTAATTTATTAAGTGCATTTAATCAAGATCAAAATAATATATCACCAATTAATATTATTTTGTATACAAAAAACATTTCGTTTTTATGGTTTTATCATTGTCGGCTCGATTAAAAAAAAAAAAAAAACTTAAATAAATTTACAAAAAATATTTTAACTTATAAGTTATTATATATAATCTATAATATTGACTATATTATGTAACACACCTGTAGTAATTTACCATATAAAGTATTACTTTATTTATGTTATTTTATATAATTTCTTTAAAAGATATTTTATCGTTTTTAATATATTTTGTACTAATAGCGCCGCTCACCAGGATAAATTAATCAAGGTTTTTGAATAGGAAATTATATGAAATGTAAATATTGTGAAATAGCTGGCGATCAGAGTTATAAATATATTTAAAGTTTAATTGACAGTTCACAATATTCATAATTTAAATATAAATATTTTTATATATGTAAAATCCGGTTTTATTTATTACAACCTTTGAAATACAAGGTCAATTATAGACTAATATTATATATAAATTTGCACACAATTTGACTAACCGTCTTTTAGAGTAACCGTAAGTCCATAAAGGAGAACATTCCGGCTTCATTGAAAACAAAATCAAAAGTTACAATATTTCAAATCCATAAATATTTGTCGCAATCAGAGTTCTAAGAATAATATCATCTACAACGTGGAAAGTACCCATGCATAAGCCTAACGTGATTAATGTATGTAAGAAGTAATTTAAATAATGTTCAGGATATACACCATAATATATTCCATAAGGCATAAATATATCTCAAAAACATGTATTGGACCATTTGATAATTGTACCTATTCTTTCATTATTTCATTAATGCAAAACCATATATATATATAAAAAAAGGTTTTATAATATATTTTTACAAATTTTAGGTAGTACATTTAAACGTGCATAGGACGTAGATTTGAATATTTAACACATAAATGAGTAATATAAAAGATATGATTATTTTTCAATCAGTTTAACCTTATAAGTAGTAAGTAACTATATAACATAAATTGATTTTATAAAACTAAAAACATTCACTAATAAATATTTAACTTACGAATGCCAACCTAAGGTAGATTAAAATGTCTGTGCGCAATTGAACTATAAAAAAGCTAAATGTGCACAAACGAATTGCAGTCACAGACATAATATATTTTATAATAAATAGAAAATTAATTAGATTTTATCTCCGATGCATGGTAGCTATTTATCGCATTAGCAATATTTACATAATAATATGTAACTTATTATAGACAGAGTGATAGTAAACTTAGTGCACTTTATAAAATCACGTATACCAAATATCGGCCAAGATAAATTATCAAAATAAAAGTAATGTTAACTTGGTATTTTATATAAAATTGTCAGTGCGACAAATGACCGCCATGCATCGGGGCTGTTCATAATATAATATAGGGAGTTATAGTCATCTAGTTGTTATATAGTCTTTCTGTAGTCGCATCCGATAACAGGTTTACTATAAATAAATCAAATATACTTTGTGTGTCACGTAATCGTTTTAATTCAATCGACACAGTTTAAGGACAACAAGGTACGAACGCAAAAACGATAACGACGACAACGAGGATATTACTGGCCGAATAGCCGGATCGCGTCGTTCAAACTGGAAGGATTGCACATCGAACAGGATAAGTTTGGGTCGTGCGTGATGTACTGCCCGGCAGCCGTTGAAAACAAGCGGTTCTATAACGAAAACACAGTTATACGAACGGATCGCGTCGTTCTTGTTGGACTACTGCCAGAAACGAGACGTCGATGACAACGATTTTGCCGTTATTTTTACGGGAACAACGATTGCGGTTAACAAGTGCACCACGGGAGACGTGAAAAAAACAATCGTCAGTGGATGTCAGACCGATATACCAGATTTGTTTGGATGTCGACCGGGTGATCGTAGCGCTCGGGACGCTGGCAGTGTGTGTCCAATAAACACCGGATGTTCGACCATACAATGATACAGAGTTAAACACGTTTGGTTCGTTTGTATTTTCAGACAATATTCGATCGCGACTTGACATTTTGAATACATCGTTGTATTATCTCCTTATCGGTACAGAATAATGTATACTATATGGGATTAAAAACAAAACATTTTGAACTTCACCGCATTAGATTTACGATGGGCACGGCCTAGGATCCGGATTCGATTTTAAATTAATATGTACTTATCATATCTATAATTTTGGTATTACGTATGTACTATGTAGTTGGTTGCTTATATTCTGTATTGTTTGTTTTCAGTATTTTGATGTATTAACACTAAAACCGATTAAATGTCTTAATTGCATACATAAATGTACCTAAGTTGTATGACATATTAATAATAATTCTAACGTGTATTTCTTGAATTAATAACCAGCCAATCCTATTATTTGATTTATACTAATATTTAAGCCTTCACATCTAAAGAAAAAATAATTCATAATTTTCACAAATTATTATTGTGTATACATCAAAATATGTAATACTATATATAATATTTTGATGTGTATCAATAAGTTGAATAATAACGTCACATGTAAAATAAAAGTTTGTATTACCACAGGATATTGAAGGTTAAGTTTAAATTCAAAGATCAGAATTATAATAAAAAAATTATTGACTTTAAAAATGAGGGTGATCGTGCATGATGAATTACTTTGTATATGAGATGCTATGTTTAACGCGAGATAGTGATTATTTCAGAAAACCCCACTTATATTTTGAGAATAATTCAAAATAACTTATTTAAATTATTGTAAAACAAAGTTTTAACTAAAAAAATTAAAAAATATAGATAGATAACATTGTTATACAATAATTTTCAAATAGTCACTATTATTGATGTTTAATAATACAATTTTTCTGTAAATAGTAAAATAGTAAAAATATATTCATAGTATAAATAGATAATAAGTCAAAAATGTCATTGAATATTATAATAAAATTCATAATATAATAAATATAAAAGTTCCACGAATGTTTTTAAATTTGAACATCGTCATTTATCATTTAGATAAGTAATTTTGTCCAAATTGGAACTTAAACTTAAAATGTCTATAAAAAAATTATTTTTTTTTTAATTTTATAGTTTAAGCATAATCTTTTATCAAAACTTAGAAATAAAAAGAAAACTTTTTATGAATTTCTAATTAACAAAATAGTTTACAATTTATTGCAATTTTGACGAATCTTATCAAACCGTAAAAATTCTAACTTAAAATAAATATAAAAAATATGCCTATTTATTTTTAATATTTTAATATAGACATAAACAAACTTATGAAGAAAATTGTATTAAAATTTTAAAATATTTATAAAAATAATAATAAAAATGTATGTAAAAATTTCAAATATCTATTGTAAAATATCTTACTTAAATATCTTCGTTTTTGAATTATTACAACAAAAACCAAAATTTATTTGGAAAGAAATAATTATCATATACGGGTAAATATCCAATCTAATTTTAACTTTAAACGCTCATTAAAAAATGAATTTATATGATAAGTTGAAAAACTTATTAAGAATATTGTATTGCATTTTTAAATCTTAAGTATAAACTGAAAATATTTTATATATTTCGAATTTTAAAATTAATTTTGGGATTTTTTTAAATTTGAAATGTGTAACGTATTTTCTGATCACATTGTTTTTATAATATTATGTAGGATTCTATAATTCTACCTAATTAAAAAATAAATAAAAACAATAATAATTATAATAACATAATTTTAGGTATACAAAACAATATTATCAGTGTATAAACACTGTTTTTAATAAATTATTTCTCTCAATTAACTATTAATTGTAAATAAATGGGTACTAAGTTAATTTGATAGTTATAAATTATAATATACAGGTATGTACTGTATACTTAAGGTACATAATAAAAAATGCTTATCTAAGATATTTCATTTTGCTTTAGCAAAAATTAGATATTACAATTTAGGTTATCAAATTATATTCAAAATAGATAAAATTATTATTTTAATTGAAAATGTTTTAATATTTTTTTTATATTATTATTGATGTGTAGTTGAATATTTTGATAAAAACTAATATCACTAATATTGGTTAGTACTTAGTTTCGGGACTTTGAACCAAAAGTTTATTAGTTAATATAATGTTCATCTAAGTTTCAATATGATTAATACGAGTAATAAGTAGGTATGTAGAACGAATACAGGAATATTTAATTGTTTTGATAATATATTGTACAATACAAAAGGTGTACCAAAAAGAATTTTTTTTTTATAAATAGGTTACCTTTTTTTATATATATTTATAACATTGTTCCAATCATTTTTTAATCTACTGTTATTCTGGTTTATTGATGTGTAACCAGTTTTTGTCAAGTGTCACCATGGACCGAATGTCAATTGAAAAACGTGTTTTGGTTGTTATGACCTTTTACTAATCATAACCTAACGAAAGTGTTGCGGAGACTATGCGACGATTTCGTCTCTTACTCGGATGAGACGCTGCTCATAACAATGTGTCATCGACTCGTTGGCTAATAAAAAATTTGAAAAAAACTGGGCCCCCGGTTAGGTTAATTTGTCCTCGTGAAACTCACTAGAGAACTTAAAGGTAGTTATTGTTAATTTTAATGATCGCACTTTGGCCTGATAAGCTAGGAGAGGAAAATTGAATGATTTTATTTTTCATACGCAAACCGGATGTTATACCAAAACTGTACATATCCTTTTTTATATTTGTTTAAAAAATAAAGTGTTTTTTAGCGTATTTAAAAAGCAGTTTTTTTGGGACACCTTGTATTTTGTCATCTTAACTTAATATAGTTTGAATACAGGAATACGTCTTATTATGTATATTATTACTACAAGTGGACGTGTTTAATTTTTGTCACTTTAAAATCATAGAATATAAAGTTAAATGCTTGACAAAATAAAAACTAACCTGTAGGCTGGAGTTATGATGTAAACAAAATGTGGCCCACACATATAAATATTATTTTTTGTGTACTTATAATAATACATCATAATTTAGAATGTATCAAATATACAAATGCACATATGTATTCTTACAGTTATATCATCCTATAGAATTCATTATTTATTTAAACAATGATAATACAATTGAAATAATGTTGACTTAATTACACTTATTAATTGTCTTATCATGAATATCAAAATTGAATATTAACAAAGTTCAAGTATCTTAATATGTCGTAGATTGACACCCACAGTTAATTTATATTTTATAGTAATCACCTATCCTAAGAATATTGACTGTCCGAGACGGTATTTGAATGTGGACCAACAGACTAGGGATGATCACTAGAATTCGTTTCTAAACACATGTTGTGTAGAGCTGGCCAAAGAAACCGGTGACGTCCTTATGCAAAGCCGCGATCAGCTGGACACGAAATGTGCAATGACGGGTTTTTGGGTTTGGAACACGTGTCGTACCCTTTGCTCGCGATAGGTAAGAGGGAAACAGACTGCCAGACACCTCTAATTTCTTCGTGGCCGATAAATTTCAATCATTGAGCTTAAGGTATTTTCGAATGGTGGTGATTCAGACACCAAATATGTCGCCGACGATGTCCAACACTTGATTGACCGTAGATATTCTGAAAAGTCTATCACCACCAACGCAATTAACAGCAGCATATCCCATAGATCGAAATACGAATTATTAGAATATATTATAATAATTTATTACCTATAATAGTTATTATGATAATAACAAGATATACTTATTTTTTCTATTTAATTGTGAAAACAATTTTTAATTATTGGATTTACACGTTATTAAAAACTATGAAACTCAATTTTGTTTTATATTCTAAGCGGAGGAGCTATGATTTTACAATGATGTATTTTTTCTTTTATTATTTTTTTTCGTCAAATTTTGAGGACGTTAAAATGCTTAGATTTTTAATATCAAAGATGGTTTCTGGTTAGATTAGATGTATTTTGTGCATAGTATTTTTTTTAAAATTACGCATTATCAATATTTAACAACGTCTATTTTAGTGTAACTTAAAAACGAATAACCATAGATACTTGAAATTTTCATAGAATTTTTAGTTATATTTCATACACGTTTAAAATTTTCTAAATATTTTTGAATAAATTAACCTTTTTGTGATATTTATGGAGTTTTAATATCTTTATATTTTATGATATTCTCGTTTTTCAATTATTTAGTTAGTACATTTCAAATACTTCGGGGTTGACTACATTGTTTTTATAATTTATATATATATATATATATATATATATATATACGTATTAAACTAATCTGATCTAAATTTGACGTGACAAAATAATACGATCAACCATTAGCCTTTTAGTCTCTTAGCTATATTTAATCTTGTCGTAGTATTATTATATCATTTCTACTAATCCATGATCATGTAGCTATATGGAATTATATGTAAAAATTACTATGAAATATTTTTAAATTGTAATAAATAATTTTTAGATATATTAAATATATTACGTAGGTAATTAATTTGCTAATTTATAAAGTAAGTATCTACATTCAAAAATTGTATAGAATTAGACAGTTAAACAAGTGGAATATACTTCTAGTTATCCTAATATTATGGTTAATTTGTTTTTAATCTAAATTCATTTAAGGTATGAGTTTTATAGATAATTATAAGAATGAGGTATTTTGTTATGCATGGACGCGATTAATGTCAAGGACAGACGATGGGTGGTTAAGTATTAATTACTGATTCCAACTCCATTATTTAGTACTACCATACTAGTCTAGGTATCTCAATAAGTACTCAAAAACATATATTAGTGATTATTATAACCTTTAATAATACATTTTGTCTATGTCATGTCCTCTTCTTGATTATATCAAATTACTTTAACTATATAGTATTAAAATGTGTAAAAGACATTATTTTTAAAGTATTATCCATAATATGATGTAATGTCCTTGACTATAGTACAGCATTATATAAGGAACTAGTTATATGTCTATTATTTTCAAACATGTATAATAAGTCAAAAATTAAGGAATAATATCGTAATTAAAGAAGAGTTTTCAATGTCTACATACATTTAAATTGGTGGTTAGTTTATAATTAAAATCAAGACCAATGTGAAATTGCAATTTGATAAACTAAGAGTTGATCGCTACTTAGTATGGGATAACGTACACTCTCAACAGTACTCATTGGCCATAGATATCACTCGTAGAAACAAAGCTTGAACCTCAAGAACCGTTGTCTATTGTGAGCCATAGGAACTTCAACCGCAACAATGTGCCACCAACCGTCGTTTGTCAGCAAGATATTATTTCAGCAGATGAGTGTGACTTCCGGTTGACGAGTTATAGTTTTACTTCACAGCCCCTAATCACTTGTCAAAATAATAATAAGTTATAAAACTAATGTACATAAAAAAATTAAGATCTTAAAGTTTATAATCAACATATTATAAGATTCATTATTAAATTATTAAATTACATTAATAAATTTAAATTAACTATAGATATTTGCTATTGATATCGAAATATTAATCACAAGCGATTATCGTCAATGGATTTTTAATCTTAAATTTATCATGGTAAAACAGACTTAAACTTATATTTATTATTGTCAAGTAATTACTACAGATAATACAATATTAAAGTTAAAGCTACTAAAATCATAAATTTGATCGTGCGCCAAAGACTTATAAAATTATAATATTGTAATATACTCAATTAAATAGCAAATAACGTTAGGTTAAATGTATTATGATACGTGTAATATGTATAAACAATTAAATGTAGTTATTATTTATTTGTTTTTATTTAGTGTTCATTTTTGACCCATATCAATAATGGGCAACTCTCGAGTGCGTCCCATTTATCATATCGTACCTTTTTAATAGCCCAACTGCGTCCGCAATAATATCGCTAAAAATTTTGGTATATCCCATGTGCGTCCACGATAATATCACAAATAATATTGGTATATCCCTTGTGCGTCCGCGATATTATTGCTAACAATATTTATCTTTATGGATAAAATGCATTGATAACTTATAATATTACACTGTGTTAGTTTGCATTTACACTATAGTCAATACGTAAAAACCTACTATTCGTAACGAGTCTTTGACAACCACGTGCAGTATGTTTAGTGATGTGTAGTGATATGTGTGCAGCTAACCGTTTTATTTAAATATATTTATTTAACATTTTACATTAATTTATTTTATTACATAATATTGTATACTATAATATACTTGAAAGATGTCGATGTCGTTGCCGTCGAGTATGATCAGCCAACACGGTAAGGAACTTAAAATTATTGATGGATATAAAATGAGATTTCATAAAATGTTGAATGGTGATGTAAAACGGTGGTGATGTAAACGATGGTGCTGTGTAATCAAAACGTGTACAGCTTACACGAAAACAGATATGAGTGAGAAGACAATTATTGATAGTAATTTAAATCATAATCATAATTTAGAACCTGAAGGAAAAACGATGAGACAAGTAATAAAGAACTCTGTAAAACGAAAAGTTCAAGAAGAACTTTGTGAACGACTACTCAAATTAATTCATTTGGAACTAAAAAATAAAAAAACCAATTTTTTAACGACGATTGACATATCTTGTATTCGAAAAGGGATTTATGCTGCTCGCTGTTCAATACTACCCAAATAACCAACTAATATTCAAGACGTACATAGTTCATTAAATTTATACCTAACTGGGATGCATTCGGGCTATGTAAAAAATATGACCTTTTTTCTTGGGACGCACTCGGATAATACCTTATTCTGGACGCACTAGGAACATTAAAAAAGGGTCATTTCGGGACGCACTCGGGCGACGCCCATCAATAATATATTTAAACAAATAAAAATGAAAAAAATTGAATGGTACAATTTTAAAATTATTTTGACTAGAAAACTTTTTCGATTGTTTTAATAATTATGTTTACAAAATTATGTAAAATAATTGAATTTAATAGCAATAAAAAGCTAGATTATATTAATATTTTGGTGTGTTTATAAATCGTAAATAAAATCTATGACATAAGGTTTAAACATTATAATATTGCCTATTATAAAAATATATTACACATACTTGATTTTATAACAACATGTATTTGTATTTGGATTTTCCATGTTTCATCTTAAAAATACGTATATTTAGTTTTTTAGGTGAAAAACGTCAAAATATGAACAGGAGCCGTGGCCGACCGTAATATAAAATAAAAATATCGATTATATCGTATTTTTTGCGCGCAAACCGTTTCGCCAATCCGTCTTACGATGCGTGTAAAGTTTCTGAGTCGAAAAATAAATCCTTCACCGCGAAAACTTACATACCAGTTTTTTTCAAAAAAGTGGTTTTCACCGTACTTAGGTGGTTTATATTTGGATTTTCGAGAGTTTTTTGATATAGAAGGAAAGTCTGACGGTTCCTTGTAACCGCTACAGAGTTTATAGAAGCATAGCGAGTACGCTTCCATCTTAAAAATACGTATATTTAGTTTTTTAGGTGAACAACGTCAAAATATGAACAGGAGCCGTGGCCGGCCGTAATATAAAATAAAAATCTCGATTATTTCGTGTTTTTTTGCGCCAAAATCGTTTCGCCAATCCGTCTTACGATGCTTGATTTCGGTTGCATTAAAAAGAACGGAATGTTATCATGTTAATTCTTTTGTATAAGCACTTTCGTTGGTCGTCATCAGAATAATCAGATTTCCTACCGCAATATCATAGGAAACGCCTAAAGTTATCGGTGTACGCGTGAGGAAAGAAACTAGAAGTGCGTGTGTACCCAGGTGATAACCTCGGATAGCCGTAACATCTATAAGGTTAATGACTACTGTTAGATGTAGTAATAATAGTAATAATAATAACAGGTATTTATTGCGATAAACATTTAAAAATACGTATTGCGTGGTGCGTAATCACTGTAATTCGACATTAATTCTATTGTTTAGGGAAGCAATGTCCGATTGCGATTTGTCAGTACCAACCTCGACGATACGCATGTCAGCACGCGGTCTGTTCAGTGCCATTTCGACTACTGGAACACGAGCAGGACGACGCGCGACACGACGACGACATCGAGGCCAATCGTTAACCGCTGCCGAACGCGATGACGGCGAAGGTGGACGGAACGATAGGAGATATGACCGCGGCGGAAGCGTTCGGGCCGGGCAGCCGGATCGCGTCGTTCAAACTTGAGGGGCTGCACACGGAACAGAACCAATTCGCGTCGTGCGTGATGTACGGCGTAGCCGCCGTCGACGACCGCGACGGCCGACGCCATAGCCATCGACTCGTGTTCAAGTATAAGCATTCGACGCCCGCGATGCAGGAATTTTACAACAACGATAATCAGTTCCACAACGAGGTCTTGTTCTACGAACGGATCGCGCCGTTTCTGTTGTCCCACAGTTCTCGGCGGAACGGCGATGAGTCCGCGACGACGGTGTTTTGTCGTTACTTTTACGGGCGCAACATTTGCGGTGATCAGGCGCCCCGGGACGTGATCGTTTTGGAAAACGCAACCGCGAACGGATATCAAGAGGCGATGGTCGGCCACCGATTGAGTTTGGATTTCGAACACCTGACCGTGGCACTCAGGACGTTGGCAAAGTGAGTGATCAATGTAATCGAAAAACGTTTAAATAGAATAACTCAGCTAGAGTCGACGAACCCATTAGGTTTCGGCGGTGTACGTTTTTATTTCCGGCCGACCTTTGGTCTTGGTTTTCATTGTATTATACTGTCCGTACAAATGGTATTGATCCAAATTTGATAAAATGTAAATTATCCACTGAGATAGATAACAACTACTGGAGTGCGGACTCTGTTCCGAAAAACGAGCTGTCGCATTGAGCGTTACACCCACCACCGAATTGCAAAAACCCGTAGTTTATACACAAAATTATAGAGATAGGATGATTCGGTCACTTTGATTCAAAATCAATTTTTTGAAATGTAACACATTTTACTGAACTATTAAATTTAATATATTTTTATAATTAAAATTACACAGCAATACAGCTGGTATATATAGCCTGGTTATAATTGGAGCGTTTCGGCGTACCTTACGAATAATTTGTTAAAGGGAATGCTTTTTATCCATATTTAGAGGTAGGGTAACTGAGTTCCCACTATAACCCCTGACCCCGAGTATAATTTAATATAAGTAGCTCATATTAGAATATGTACTTTTAAAAGTTTGATATATTAAACTCTAGAATTCCCTTTTCAAAAGGAAAAAATAAGCATAGAGCCATAGAATTTGTACAAAATGAAACAACATATTCAGAATCTGATTCAGAAAATGAAAATCACATTAACATATTTTTAGATCAACTGAATAAATACACATTTAGGAGAATATGTTAATGAAATATTCAATAACATGTCTGGTTACATTGTTAGAAGTATTATGTCAAAAGTGATGTGTGATTTTTGTATAAGTATGTTAATGGAAAATCAATTTGACCATAGTTATATAAATAATTTAACATTTACAAAGTCAGTTTAAGGTAAACTAATTAATGTTTCAAAATTAGTCATATTAATTGAACAATATTTGGAAAAAGCGTTCCAGGTTATTGTTGTCAAAGAAAATAAATTTTTTAATAATTTAAAACTAAATGTTATAGAATGTGCTAGAAGAAGTATACTAAATAAAAATACACTATTTTTTTTCCTGGCGTCCACTCTATAAATTTTGTCTTAGGGACTCCTAATCATGAATATATATTATTTAATTTAATTAGTAAAAGGTTTGTTAATATTAGAGTGAGCCATTTTGAAAAATAATTTAATATATGTCGAGTACTTCAAAATTAATCTTCCTTAAGAACCGAGTTATCTAAATTAATATTATTTAAATTTTTTTAAATAATTAAAATTTCTATTTATTTTTTTAATTATTATTTTACATTTTATTATATTTGTTATCTTGGTTATGAATATAATTTTTTTCAAGTATATCATTTCTTTACTAAATTATAAATATTTCATATTAAAATATATCAATACAAAACCAACATCAAGATAAAAATGTTGATACCAAATTCGATCAGTTACGATTATTTTGTTACTGTAAAACGTTAAGTTAAAGTTTACTAAAATCCAGTGTTAAGTAATGTGCATTTAAATAATTTGCCATTCGGTGGTGGGGGTAACGGTATTCGACACGGCTCGTTTTCTGTTACCAACATAGCGAGTCGGCGCTCCAGTAGTTGTTATCTATCTCAGTGAAATTATCTAATATTATATTTAATGATATTTGGCTTCTGTACTTTGACACTGCGTTTGAAATTATGAAATCGGTTATGTATAGATACGCGCATACGTGCTGTTTGTTCTATCTTTTGATTTATTAGTAATTAGAACCAAATTAATAATATTTAAAGTGAAAATTAAAAGATCAATAGGTAGCTACACTACGTATTCTAATGCATTTGACGGTTTTAAATTAACGATAACAATATATTATCACAATGTATATTAAAACAATTTTACAATTGTTTGGACCATAATAATAATAAGAATAAAAAAATCTCTAATACTTTAAGTTATCTTTTACCTACCTAATATATTACCAATATGAGTAACCATTCAATATAATTGTTTAATTTTATAAAACATACTACATAACTATTAAAATTATATTTCTCTTCGTATCTTGAAAACAGAAAAATTGATTTAATATAATATTGTAGTGATAAAAAGTTATTAGTAATTATTATAGTATAATATAGTATAGTTATTATTATATAATAGTTAGTACTTATATTTAATTAAGACGTCACATATTCACGAATAGATATTTGTATTTATATATATATATATATATATATTTATTCATTTTTATTAATATTTAGTTTTTAACATATATCTGTTTTTGGAATGAATACAATATTTTTTCCCCGACCGATTTTGTAGAGTAACCACAATTTTACATTTAAATTATTATCACTGTTATTATTATTATTTAATTGGAATTTGTGTAAGATATCCTCTAGCAACCAATGATTAGTATGATTATGTTATTATAGTAACCTCGTTGATATATATATATTTATTTGATCTTAATTTTAAATGACGTACATATAGAATTTAATGTTTTTCCGTGTAGTGAAGTAAATAACATATAGTTTAGTTTGTTTATAATACTCTATAGATACCAAAAAAACTATATTAATATATTTTTACTATTTGCTTTGGGACTTATTTAATATTGTTATAGTCATTTTTATGTAGATACCTTTGTATACCATTTATCATAATATTAGTAGTCCCCGTGCGTAAACTTCATTGTCCCTTAAGAATTACACTTCCTATTTGATTTAATATTTATTTTAATCAATTTTATATTAATGTAATAATGTTTAAAGCTTTTAAAAAAAAATAGTATGTATAAGATTAAGCTACATAGTTTATTATAGGTATTCAAGTTATTAAATGTGACTCTGAAACGCATATTATTTGATAGTAAATAAAAAATATTAATTTAAGACTAAAATGGCAAAAGAAAGTCATCATACATATACTTGTTCATGATAGCGAACTTATCATAGGGATTAAGATTGCTAACCTAATCCTTCATAAAGTAACAAATTAAAATAATCGAACTCTAATTGAATAAAATCAAACGTAAAAAAACGTATGCAAATACGGTTTGAGTGGATCATTAAATAGGTGATTTTAACCAAACGTAAAAATATAAAAAGTACATTATATTATGTATATCTAAAATGTATTCACTTAAAATAACTATTTTATTTTCTTTAACCAATGGACATTTTTTATAACCAATTGCTATACTAAATAAAAAAAATTCTTTTTTATACCATTTTAATGGTAATTTTACGAAATTCGTCTTTAATGTACATTTACATTATATAACAAAAGTACGATCGAAATTTCAATTCTTTACCTATTAAAGTTTAGGGTCTATATTTATTCTCTGTCAGTCAGGACAAAAACTTATATTAAAATATAGATTATATATAATTCTAAAACAAAACTATAATTTATTAATTATAGATAATACTATAGTCTACGTGATGCATAATATTAAATTTTGAAAAAAAGTAGTATATTTAAAATAAATATAATAATTTTTATTTTAACATGTTTAGTATGCTTTTGGGTAAGATACAATATTTTTTTTACCGCTACAATTGCTATAGCCTAAACAATAACTTTAATTATATTGATTATTATTATTCGAATATATTGATTATTTTTTTAACAATTTTACGTACATCATGCTACGATTATAATTGCGACTTAACATTAATAAAATATAATTAAATAGTAATTTATAAACCGATTTTGAGTTACACGATGTACATTATTATTGGGGTTTATATATTACATTGAAACAATGAACACCAAAAATATACAATATAGTCAAGTGGTTGATAAAATATTACTGATCTATATAATTTTAAATTTTTAAAATCTATGTTGTAAATCTATGTTTAAATACTATGGTTTATATATTTATTTGGATTATTTATTAAAGAAAAACAAAAAGCGACTTTTAACCCTTTCCCTGCTGAATTATTTTTCACAGTTCGCAGCACTTATTAAATTAAATTTTATTTTTAAATATTTTTTTTCGTATTGTTTTAAATATTATTATAGTTCAAATAATAACTATCAACAAAAAAAAAAATTTCTAGTAACTTTTTTAGCAGATATTAGTTAATTAAGTTAGTGATTGGTTCTCAAATAGTCGATAATGAACTATATTATTTCAGTTTATCAAGTAATGACAATTTGGAAACCCTAGAAAATCAAATAAATTATTTTACTTATAACTTTTTTAATATTTATCATATTTTTTTTTTTTATTGTCTCTTTAGATTCGTCTAATTATTTACCATTTAATGGTATCATCACATTATCGAAAACAGGTTTTTTGATTTTTAAAATGGTAGAACTTATATGTGCGTCCATAGCACACCTAAGTCGTTTACATAGTACGCATATGTGTGTCCATAGCAGTGAAAGGGTTAAACTATATGATACGCAGAGCAGTATTGTAAGAGCTCCGCGGCTCCCTGGTCATATCTATATGAATTAAATTCAAATAATTATTATATTTCTTAGTTAATGCTGTTTCAAATATAAATTTCTGATTTTTTGGGCTCATTAATTTTTTTTAGAAACATAAGGGCTCATAAACAAAAAAGTTTTGAAAACCGCTGCTTTACAACAATATGAATAAATATAATTATTATTATTATTACTCTGTTGACAGATTTCACGGACTTTCGTACAGGTCCAAGCGAAATGACTTGAAGAAATTCAAGGAGATAATTTCTGAAGTGAAAGAGACGCAATGGTCTGAAAGCGGCGAATGGATTTTCCACCCTTCCGTACTCCAAAATCTGTATTCGGTGGCTTTGGATTGGTTAAAACAACGTCACACTGAGAGTGATGATAGTAACTGCGACGACAACGTTTTAAAGTGGATACGAAAGTTCGAGTCAGAACTGTTGGCTGACCCGTTACAGATATTGAGACGCGTCACCTCTCCACTCGAACCACTAGCCGTGCTGTGCCATGGTGACTTCAACCGAAACAATCTGTTGTTCCGGTACGATGACAGCGGCCGGCCAGTGGATGTGCTGCCGTTTGACATGGCGACCATCCGGTACGGATCGCTAGCCATAGACCTGTCGTTTTTCTTGTACTTGAACACGGATCGCCAAACCCGAGATGATCACTGGGACGAGTTGCTGGACGTGTACTGCGCGGCGTTGGCCGAGGAAGCCGGCGACGTCCCCGTGCCGAACCGCAATCAGATAGACGCTGAAATGCACGAAAACGGATTCGTGGGTCTGTCGCACGTGACGTACTTCGCTCGCGTTATGTTAGAGGAAAACAAATTTCCCGACAAAAATGAATTCCCCGATGCCGATGATTCCCAATTGTCCGACTTGTTGCTCTCGCAAGGCGGCGACTTGGCCACCGAATGGGTCGCAGACGTTATTCATCATTTTCTCCGCCGAAAGTATGCCAGAACACCCACCGTCAATGCTACTGCCTATAAAATCAGCACATCAATAGAAATATGAATAATTAAATTAACTATTATAATTACTGCAAATGTCGAAAACTTTTTTTTATTTTAGCTGTTGATCTCTCGAGAAAAATGCTTGAAATATTTTACTCGTAGATTTACATTATTAATCAAAAATGAATTCAATATTATCTTTATTTGGTTATAGATGATTATTTTTCTTTATTATTATTTTTTTCTTCGTGTTTTTAATACAAGCAGATAGCTTGTATTTGAAATACCTGTACAAGTCATAATGTAGTAAAAATAGTAGATAATGAATCTAATCCATTTAAAAATATTTAATACAACAAATATTATGTAAGGAAGTAGTGTAAGTATTACGAAACATTATTATGAAAAAATAGCAAATGATAATAATATGTTGTAACTTTTAAGTTATAATATTTTAACATACGCAGTATAATTAAAGTAAGTTTATGTTCTAGACTTAAGTAAACTCGTTCATGGTATTGGTCGATAGCGGGATAAGATAAAACACGAATTATAGATTTAAAATAATGATCGTTTACATATTATCACGTGTTATAAACAAATAATGTATATATGTCTTGTGAAATGCCTAGAAATCACTCCTTAAAAACACAAAGGTACTGAAACTTTTAGATTTTAAGGAACATTGTATAGGCAACATTTTGAACGTTGGTATTTTTTATTAGTACCTCCTGAAAAAAGATAATAACCATAAGAATATAATAACTAGGTTGACGTCTTAATTGCAGTTTAATGAAAATATAACAAAAAATGTATTCTATTTTATATTAAATAATTAAATTTAATAATGGCATTGTAATAATAAATCAGTTATAATGGTTCCTCTACATTATATATCTAATACTGTTATGGTTTATAAATATAATATATTATAGATTTATATAGACTATAGAGGCTAAAATATAAGGGTGCGTGAGGGGAAAATTCCCAATTCATTAGATGGGTAGGTGAGCAATTGATTGATACTTGATAGTCTATTTTCAGGCAAAACATTAGGTATGCATCAACATTCAACACAATTGTTTTATATTACATAATTTACAGTATTAGGCGGGTACATTATTATGCATTTTTTTTTTTTCATAGGTGGGTATGGAATATTTTTTTTTTGTCCTCCTATAATTCCAACTAGTTTGCGCCTCTGCAATTACACATATATGTTTCCGCGTTAGGTTAGGTCCGCGTTGCGGATTATCCGTTGTCTTCCGCGGGAATCATCTACATGACTACATAATATACCTTTTTGTATTCAAAAAAAATATATATATACCTATCTTTACATTATACATAATTATCGGTTCAGTTTATATAGCCAATTACTTGATAACGACATAAAATAAAATAATCTCAATTTATTAATAATAAATAATCATATTGATACTTGATTTTTGATACGTTTAATTCATAATTTTAATTTTTCGGATTATCCGCAAAATTCGCTTATCCGTGGATGCTCTGCCACCTTATTGTGCGGATAAACGAGAGTACACTGTTAATATATATATATATATATATATATATATATATTTATTTATCTTGAACATTTATCATTAGTTAATTCATTAGTAATAATTATTTCTATGTAAACATGCAAGTATTGAAAATGAGACGTGAAGATAAAATAGATAAAAAAATCATGTAATCTATCATTGTAGTTATCTGAAATTAAATATTAATTGGTCAGTAAATATATAACGATTAAATTAGTTTTACATATTGTGAATAAAATAATAATTCTAAAATGGATTTTTACTACAAGAAAAACTGTCTGAAATTGTGAGTAGTGGCGTGTTTGGGAAAATCCTCAAATATATTTCGTTTAAATTTAGCACGTTTGAGAAGCTCAGTACAAATCCACAGCGATATTTGGTATAATTAACACATCTGATGAACTACAATTTAATTTTGTGATCAAATGAAAACTTCAAGGTGAGAACCTGAGAGTTTTTTCTTAAAATTGACTATCACTTCTACAACGAAATTATTATTGTGAGCCATAAGAACTTTATCCACAACAATGCGTCTCTAACCATCGTTTGTCAGCAAGATATTATTTCAGTTGATGAATATAGCTTCTGATTGATAGACACGCCTAATCAATTGTCAAAATAATAAGTTATAAAATTAATACACTTTAAAAAATTAAAATTATAAAGTTTCTTATCAACGTTTAAGATTTATTATTTAATTATTAAATTACATTAATATATTTATGTCAACTATAAATATTTTCTATTAATATCGACATATTATTTACAAGCAGGTGATTATCGTAAATTGATTTTTATTCTTCAATAGTAAAACAAACTAACTTGTATTTATTACTGGCATGTAATCTCTATAGATAATTTTATTTTAAAGGTAGAGCCATACTAAAGTTATAGTTTTAATCATGCGCCAATGATTTATAGAATTATAACATTTTAATAATCTCAATTAAATAGCAAATAACATAAAATAATAATGATACATGTAATATATATGATAAAAAATTAATGTTTTTTTTTTTTTAAATTTTATTGTGTAAGTATATAATATTATAAAGTTATGACGTATTAAAACATAAATAGATTATTTTATACAAAAATCTTGCGCAATATACAGAGTGGAAAGACATATTTATTAGCATTGAAGTATTGATATTATCTTAATAGAGATTAATATGAAACAGTTAACTCGGTAACACCAACCATATCATTTGAACCGTAGTACAAAGAAAAAAAGAAAAACATTTCGAGTTTATGATTTTGTTGACCACTACTAAAATAAATATTTTTTAATATCATACCTAATCAATAATTAAACTAAAGTTTTTTTTGATAATAAAATCTGGTGATGTTTGTTACATTACTTACTGTGTATTCTATACACACATATAGAAGTGAAGTGCAAAGATAATAATTATAGTATGAACGGTTTTTATTGCCCTTACTAAAACAAATAAGTAGTTACTTTCTTGAACAGTACAAAACTAAGTAAGTTAAATGTATTGTAATTAAATCAACAATGGACTCTTTAATACGAGAAGAATTGCCAGAAATTACAAGCAATGGTGCGTTTGGAAAAAATCTCAAATATGATTCGTTTGAATTGAACAAGGAATACGTCGGAGAGGATCAGTACATGTCCACGGTGTTATTTGGTACAGTGACAACTTCTGACAAATCACAATATCAGGTTGTAATTAAATTAAAACTTCGAGATGAGGAGCTGAGAGTTAAGTTAAAAATCGATTACCAATTTCACAACGAAATTATAATGTATGAAAAAATTATACCATTTCTATTTGAATGTCACCGATCATTAAAAGGAATCGAAGACTGGCCATCATTACCTCGATTTTTTTATGGTAGTAATAAATGTGGCGAGTACTCTGAAAAAGATTTAATAATGTTAGAGAACGTTAAACCTCTGGGATACCAATTGAGCAAAGAACGGCTATTCATTGACTATGATCATCTTGTATTTGCATTACGAGCATTAGCAAAGTGAGTAAACAAATTAATACTTTTTTTATTTATAATTACGTAAATTATTTAGAATAGTATTGGAGTTAATAGTTTTCTGGGTAACAAGAAACTAGACATGATTTAAATTTTTAGTTACACTCAAATATGAAATACAAGCTTTGTTTATCATTTGATGGAAAAAGTTCTAAATAGTAAATACAATTATAATTTTAAAACTGTTCATATAATAATAAAATTTGTCGTCATGTCGAATAAAGTATGATGAGTTTTTTTATTTTAAGGTTTCATGGGTTATCCTACACAGCAAAATACAAAGATCCTAACCATTTTCAAAGAGTCATCATGGATCTCCGTGATACACAGTTTGATAAAGATGGGCAACGGTTATTTAAAAATGACGCGTTTATAAGATTAGGTAAGCGAGGTGTCGATCGTCTGCTTGAACGTAGTGGTGACATTTATCGTGACAATGAGCATTTGCAACGTTTTAACCAGCTCTTAGACGATGGAGACAACACAATAAGACGTGTGCTCTATCCCCGAGAACCATTTTCTATTGTGTGCCATGGGGATTTCAACCGGAACAATGTAATGTTTCTTTACGACGAGACCGGTCTCCCAGTCGACGTGCTGCTGTTCGACTTTGGTACTCCTCGTTACGGGTCGCCGGCTTTAGATATTTCGTTTTTCTTGTACATGAACACGACGCAAAATATGCGTGAAAGTCATTGGGACGACTTATTGAATGAATACTGTTCAACTTTGGTGAAGTCTGTACCTTCGAGAGTCCGCGTGCCAAGCAGGACTGAAATAGACTCCGAGATTGCTATTTGTGCCTTTCGTGAGTTTTCAAACGTGTCATTTTTCTTACCTCATCAGATGGAAACTGATTTAAATTATAATGAAGAAATGAATGAAGAAGAAACTATTGAGTGGTTATTACAGCTGGGTGGCGACAATGCAACAGATCGAGTGGCTGATATAATCCAACACATCGTTGACATGAAATACACAAACGTGTGACATGGTTATCGGATTTACGAAAAATTAATTGGTATACTGTTCGGTAGTATTAATTATTTTGGTTGAAAATTATTACGTTAATTCTATTAGTATTTGTTTATTTTTGATTGTTTAAGAATTTTAAATAATATTATTAATATTCATGTTGTATTATATATAAATACCTTACATGTTTATGCCATCTATTTAACTTTGTAGGGTTTAAGCTATCATTTATCATCAATTATGACTAAACATATCATAAAATATAAATCATGTTTATGCAAATATAGTAAGATAATAAGATATAATATAGATTTTTCAAATGTATGCATTAATTTAGGTTATTTGTCTATTTTTGTTTTTCGTTTAGTTTAAACCGTTAAAGTGATTTCTATTGTATCATTGTATTTCATTAATCGTATTGAAATATTTTAACAAAAATATTTTAAATTTTGTTAGGTTCATTGAATTATTTTGTGTTTTCATATCAGTCAATATAAAAGTTATACATCAGTATAAACTAGTATAAAAAAACATAGGTTTTGAGAATTTTTAATTTCTTAAGTTAGTTGAAGTGTACTGAGAGTACTATTGATGTTAAAATTTAACGATAATTTAAGGTATTTTTATTTATTTGTGATCATCTGATAAGGATTACGATAATAGTACATATTGTCATATACTCATATTATGACGTAGTTATCCGTTTCTTGAATAATTAATTAGTACTGATCGCCAAAATATCTTTCAATTTTGTTTTAACAACATTAAAATATTATGACTTTTTTTTTATTATTTAAAAATTTAAATAATATTATTAATATTTGTGTTGTGTCATTAAAAAATTTTTTCCGGACAAAGAATAATACCATTTTAATGGTATAGTTGGTGTTAGCATTAATTATAATACTAGTATTTATAATTAATGGTATTAGGAACAACCTGAAAAATATTAAATAAATACCGAGTTACTTACAATTGTATAGCAGTCATCCTAAATATATGAGTTCAAAATATGTAAATTACCATATATTATTTATGACGAAATAAACGATTTTTATATGAATAATATTATATTCGTTTACTTGATCAATAAAAAATATAATTTAACTGTAAGAAGTAACTTAACAATTAAACATTTTCAAGTATGCTAATATTATTCATGCGTTATTATAAAAATAAATTTATAACTATTTACAAAAAAAATCACAAAAGATGTTGACTAGATAATGAATTTATCTAGTCTTATTTATTTAATGAACTTTTTATAGATTAAAGTTAACTATTATTGTATACCAAACCCAAATAACTATTAATCGGTACCTATATAATAATTATATCAAACTAATTGAATGTATTTCTTAAATAAATTAAAGTATAACAAATATTTCAATCAATTAAATTAAAATGATGGCGTTTTAATCCAGGCACAATAATAATAATAATCATTGTTATTTATTAATAATAAATACATTTGAATTACAAGAAAAATAACAATATTGAAATTTCCCCAATAAGCAAAACTTATGATAAGGGATAGCGAGTTAATAATCTAGTATAAATTACGGTAAAAACTATACTATAATTTATAATAAATAGAAATAAAAATGTATTTAATTTAAACTAATTAAGTTTAAAAAATAAAAATAAACGAAAAGAACGAAAAAAATGAAATATAAAATTAATATTATCAGATGCAAATATTTAGATCAAAAGAGTGTTGGAATAAGTTAATTTGATCAAGAATCAGTGTACGACTTTTAGATTTTAAGGAATATTGTATAGGCAACAATTTTAACTCTGTACTACATCTGAAAAAATATAGTAGTCATAAGAATTCTTTAAAGACGTTAATGACTACATTACCGTTTCATTAAAATATAACATATAATTTAATCTGTTTTATATTAAATAATTTAATTTAACAATGGAATTATAATAATTATTGTTTTTATTTATTATATTTAGTTAGTTTTTAAAATGTATTTACACCACAAAAATAGTAATAAATAGTATTTTCTAAATGCCACATTCACTAATGAAATCGTTGATATCATTGATGTAGGTAGATCAATAGGTTATTTTACTATAGATAGTAATCTTGATCCTGATCATTGAGAGTTATTGAAATAAAATACATTACAATATCTGTATTATATCAAATAGTATCTAACTGCATAGATTGAATATAGTAATGTATTAGTTTATTTAACCTATGCTAACTGTTACTAATAATCAATATTATTGTTTGGCTATTATAGGTAGTTATTAAATTAACTAAATATTTTTTAGAAATTATAGTTTTAATACATATTATTAATAACCATAAAATCTAAATAATATATAATATGTATATATAAGATACTAGTGTGCTAACTACTAGTGACTTATACAATTTTAATGCAGTATACATCATAAATAAGGTTAATGGAAATTAATAAAGGCTAATAAACACAAACTTTTGACAAAGAAAAAATAAAAATATACAATAAGGGGCTGCGGCACCAATATATTTTGTTTTCTCTGTCTATCTTCCACATAATATGGGAATAAGGTATTATATACATTATATGGTTAAAAATTAATCGAAATTATTTTAAATTAAATCATATTTATATTTATAAAAATGTAAATAATAAATATCCATACAGTGAATGCACAAGAAATATTCTTCTTTATAAAATACATAATATGTGTCTTTACCTTAAACTAAACTAGAGAGTCGTAATCATAGAAATACAGAATAATTTTATTCCGTTATGTGGGAGATAGACAGAGAAAATAAATATTGGTGTACCGGTATCTTAAGACTACATTTATATAAAAATAATTTTATTCGAAATAATATTTTAGATTTATATATTCATAAATTATCATAAACCCCGTTATTATTTTTATTATGAAATCAGTTACAATGGTTCTACTTTATCATATACCTAATATTCTTATGGCTTTTAAATATGTATTATATATATATATATATATATATATATATATATATTTTAATCTCAAACAGATGTAATTGGTTAATTTTATATCCCACTAATATTTATTACTATGTAAATAGGTATTGTAAGTGAAGTGTGAAGGTATAAAAATCATGATGTAATCAATCATCGTTATTATCAGAAACTAAATACTAATTAGTCAGTAAGTCTATAAGGATTCCGATAGTTGTACATATTGTGAATAAAATAACAATTATAAAAATGAATGCTTTATTACAAGAAGAACTGTCTGAAATAGTTAGTAATGGTGCGTTTGGAAAAAATCTCAAATATGATTCGTTTGAATTGAACAAGGAATACGTCGGAGAGGATCAGTACATGTCCACGGTGTTATTTGGTACAGTGACAACTTCTGACAAATCACAATATCAGGTTGTAATTAAATTAAAACTTCGAGATGAGGAGCTGAGAGTTAAGTTAAAAATCGATTACCAATTTCACAACGAAATTACAATGTATGAAAAAATTATACCATTTCTATTTGAATGTCACCGATCATTAAAAGGAATCGAAGACTGGCCATCATTACCTCGATTTTTTTATGGTAGTAATAAATGTGGCGAGTACTCTGAAAAAGATTTAATAGTGTTAGAGAACGTTAAACCTCTGGGATACCAATTGAGCGAAGAACGGCTGTTCATTGACTATGATCATCTTGTATTTGCATTACGAGCATTAGCAAAGTAAGTAAACACAGTAATATTTTTTTATAAAAACAAATTAATTGGAATATAATAGAATTGGACTTTAAAAATATTCTCATTATACTATATAATATATGATTTGTAAATTTGAAATTAAACTAATAAAATAATATTTTTTTAATCATTTGGATAGGTCTGACTACAAATTTCTTCTTATAAATAAAGGAATGATACTATTTTGAAACAGAACTAAAAATAATATGAATTAACGTCATGTCAGATAAAATATAATGGATTTGTTTTATTGGTATATATATATATAGGTTTCACGGGTTGTCATACACAGCGAAATATAAAGATCCACATAGATTACAAAAATATGTCATGTATCTTCGGGATACTCAATTTGACGTGGACGGACAATGGATGCTAAAGAACAACGCATTAAAGAAATTAGGCAAGCGAGGAGTCGATCGTCTTATTGAACGTAGCGGTGACCTTTACTGGGACAACGAGCACTTGCGACGATTTAACGAGCTCATCGATGATGGAAATAACACACTGAGACGTGCGCTGTATCATCGAGAACCGTTGTCTGTCGTGTGTCACGGGGACTTCAATAGGAACAATTTGTTATTTCAGTACGATGATTCTGGTCTTCCAGTCGACGTGCTGCTGTTCGACTTTGGTACTCCTCGTTACGGGTCGCCGGCTTTAGATATTTCGTTTTTCTTGTATATGAACACTACGAAAAATATGCGTGAAAGTCACTGGGATGACTTATTGAACGAATACTGTGCCACTTTGGCGAAATCCGTGCCTTCTGTCGTTTGCGTGCCGAACAGGGCTCAACTGGACTCTGAAATGGCTGCTTGTGCTATTTTTGGCTTTGCACATGCATCATTTTTCTTACCCTGCCAGATTGATCCTAGTCCTATAGATTCGGAATCGGATGAAGAAAAATCTATTGAGTTGTTATTACAAAGGGGTGGAGACAAAGGAACGGATCTAGTGGCTGATCTAGTTCAACACATTGTCGAAATGAGATACACTAATGTGTGACGTGGTTATCGGTTTCTTAAAAATTGATCGGTACTAATCATGTATAAACGATATGTTTATTTTGGTTGGAACAGTATTATGTAAGTTCTATGAGTATTTTTTTCATTATTTAAAAATTTCAAATAATATTATTAATATTTGTGTTGCATTATATATTTAGATGTACACAAAACTTACATATTATGCCATCGATTTAACTCTATAGAATTTAAACCATTATTTTATTGCTTCGAAAAAAAGTAGACTGTTCAATGCTTGTAAGATTTTTAAACTTAATCATAAAAATATTTAACTATTTTATATACGATGTAAAAATAATTTTTTCATCTTAATTTAATAAATTTCATTGTTACATATCATACATTAAGCGCTTTATGTATTGTGAACGAGTTCAAATTTGAAATTATAATTGTATTATTTACTGGTTATATTTTATTTAAATATAGATTTTAAATTGTACACGTTGTATAAACAACATCGATTTAAACACGAAGTAAACATAATAATATTGCTTACTATAGAATTATATTACCAAGTCTAATTTCATTGTTTATGTCTTAAATTATATTATAAGTACTCAATACTATAACAATTGAGTAAGCGCTTGTAAAATTTTGCGAATAGACCCTTTAACACAACATAATATTAAAATACAAAGAAGTTATTAATATAACTGAAATTAATTAGGACTCGTTTATAAGAAAGATATATTTATGATATTTTCTTTATAATAACTAACTAAAATTGTAATCGAATTATATACAGAGTTAGTGGCTATGTATTGTTATATATATTTTGCAAAGCTTTTTGGATAAAAAGATATTATTCGTAGGGTTTATATTATAGTATTAAGAATAATCTAAAGAGTATTAAATAAATATCTACTCAAGTACATACCGTATTACAACAGTTACCAAAATTATGTATATTTTAATATATTTTTATATATTTTTATATGAACAATATTATAGTTGCTTACTTAATTATTGACAAATATAATTTAACTTTAAAAAGTTGCTTCAGTATTTAAAATGTTCAAATACGTTTTGGCATCGTTATAAAAATAATAAATTTATAATTATTTACAAAAAAAAAAATTACAAATAATGTTGACTAGGTACCTAGTGAATTTCAATATTATTAGTTATAAACCTAAACATACATACCTATTAATCGGTATACCCATGCAATAACAAAAACAATCTAATTAAACTTCAATCAATAAAATAAAAATTATTATGTTTTAATCAAGTTATAAGGATTATACGATTACATATTCATAATCAAGCTATTAGCATTGATGATTCTAATCTAACATTGGAAATAGCAGAACAGTGTCTTTTGTTCTTAATTATTGTTTGTACTTATTATTTCTTAGTGTATCTTAAAAATGTTATTTTAAAGGTACAAACAGCGTAACGCCTCGTCTCATGGTTGTGACCCAATTAATTAAGAGACAATCCAGTAATATAGTGTTTTAAATCGTTTATAATAATAATTTTGTATATAAAAAATAATGAAATTTAATTATTAATTTTCAATTCTGAAAGTGTGAAGTGTAAATAAGTATTTTTGAAAATATTATAATATATTATTGATGTATAAAACATAAACAGACGCAGTATACAAATCATGATTGATATACAGATTTGAGATTGAGTGGGCAACCATATTTTGTGATGTTATCATAATGCGCTTATAAAAATCAGTAATTGAATGAACACAACTAAAAATATGTGTGAAAGTTATTAGGACGGCTTACTTGATTATTGGTCGACTTCGATGAAGTCTGTACCTTCCGAAGTCCAGGTGTCAAACAGGACTGAAATAGACTCCGAGTTAGCTATTCATGTCTTTCGTTGGTTTTTAAACGTATCATTTTTCTTAATTCATCAGATGGAAACTGATTTGAATTATAATGAGAAAATGAATGAAGAAACCATTATTGAGGGGTTATTGCCTACAGCTGGGCGGTGACAATGCAACAGATCGAGTGACTGACCTAGTCCAACACATCGTTGACATGAAATACGTGAATGTGTAATGTGATTAACTGTTCGATTGATTAGTAGTGATCAGTCATCACCATAATATTATTATGCGATGTGGATGTTCATTTTAAAAGTTCTATAAAGTTTTTACCTTTGTTATTGATTAAAAATGAGTATTATATTTTTATACCAAGTGTCAAAAACATTAAAAGAGAAATACATTTTCAATATTTTGTATAATTATTAAGACCTCGGATCAAAGAAATAATAAATTTAAATGTTTTGTTTTTTACTGTATTTTTATGTATTAATAATGTGATTAAAATATTTTTTATTTTTAATTGTTTATAGATAATCAAAAACGGTGTTAAACGACAATATAATAATTACATTTTTTAATACTTCACACGTACCAATAGTACTATTATTAGATATTTATGTTCTACCTAGTGTGAATCTACAAAACGTTATCACAACTAATTTTTTTATAGGTATATAATTTATACCATTGTTAACACGCGTTATTTATAGGATATTACAAGCATGTTATTCGGCAACAGTAGACAGAACACGTACTAACTTCTTGATTCAGCATTCCGTCATCATGTGATATATGAATGTTGTTTAATATGAAGTTTGTAATCTGGTTAAAATGTTAAACGATACATAGTCACATTATAGTTTGATTTTCTTATTACACTCGTACGTATATTAATCCTACTGTAAATTATTTTTTGAAAGTATTTTTATTTATTAATTTATAGAATATATAATGAGCATTTTCCATTGATTGTTGCATTTACAGAATGTTCACTAAGTTTGGAAACGTCATTAGACTAATTGGGACAGATAAACATTTTACATTATAAATATACAGCAGTGTTATTTTCCTTTACTCCATGTAGGTATTGAAATATACATACTGCAGTAACTATGAGTTTCCTAACTTATAGATCATTTGGTATATTATATACAACGCGTTTCTAAAATCAGAGCAAAGATAAATATTCATTACATTTCATAGGATTTAATGAATTAGTAATTTTAGTAGTATTTGTAAATTCTAATAATTAGATAACTGTTTTTATTTAGTTTTACTTCGAAAAATGTATTGAATTAATTAAGTAAGTTTATATCTTATCTTTAAGTGTTTATTTTGTTATAATAGTTATTATTTTATTTTGATAATTAAAATAAAAATTAGTTACATCCCATACATTTTAAAATAAAATTAATTAAAAAAATAAATATTATTTTATGTTCTACTATTTTCTTGTAATATACATGATAAATATCATACAATTTAATTTGGGTAACTTTAAAATTTCTCAACGGTTTTCGAAAATATTAACAATAATAATTTGTACTTTAACTGTTGATTTTATTTTATATCTGTATTAATGGTTAAATTTTAGATTTCAACTTAAGTACGATAATTGTAGGTTAATATTTAAGTTTAAATAAATTTGAGTTTTGTATTATTCATTGAGAATATTTCGTGCATTGAAAAAAAAATATTTTTTTAATATTTTAGTTTCTAGAAAAAAAATATATAGGTATTTCAATTGTATAATGAAATGAAAAAAAATTCAGTTTTAAATATATTCGTGCATTTAATAATTTTCAATTTTCATTACAACTGTAAGATTCTTCAGATTCCCAATGATCAATGATGAAACATGTATCTATAAAAAGCTACCAATTATTATTTATTACTAATAGTAATTGTATAAACTTTCATACTAGTTATAAATTATGTGTAATATGTAGATATATATGTCATATTTAATTACAAATAGTTAAGTAAATCATTATTTGAACAAAAGTAACTATATTGTATTTAGGTACTCAAACAACAATACCTATTATATGCTTATTATTTAACATATTTATGGTTTTAAAATTTATCAAAAGCTTGAAACTATGGAAGGCCTTGAATAATGAGTAAATATCGATAGTTAAAATAGCGTTTTTTTTTTTATTATCTTATACTTATTGTATTTTTCATGGTGATATGAATACCTATATTGTAATGTAATTTCTTCAATTTAAACTAAGTATTAATTACAATTATTTAAAAGTAGCTTAAAATCTTCTTTCGTATAAACTGAAAATTCTATGTCTATGTATTAATTAAATTTATGATGTATATAGCTACTACAACTCGTAGTAAATTTTATTCAGTACATTATTCCTTGTAATAATATCGCAAAATATATTAAAGCGTGCGATTAAAAAATTTAAACCTAGACATTTTAAGACTACTTAGTGTAGTTATAATGCAATATATATAATACATAATATAATACCACAATAGGTAATTTTAACATTATGTAAAATACTTGGTTTTTACAGTATATTGTGTATTATTATGTAAAATATCATTTTTTTTTTTATTACGAACCACAAAATAGTAAATACATAGTGTTCTTAGTGATAAATAACATTACATTTGCCTATTATCTATGACGTATAAAAAGTGATGACAAAATACTATTAGATTCATAATAATATATTATGTGTATCATATAAATTAAAATGTAATTATAAAATTAATGGCTCCTAGTCGATAATTTAATAAAATAATAATATTACTCTTATCGTGTTTCAAACACTTCACTTAGGTATTTTTCAATCGATATACGTTCTAATTTTAAAACGGTCGAGTGCAAGTAATAATTATATATAAAAAAAAAAAAAAAAAAATAATAAACAAACAAATAAAATGTGTTATTGTTATACGCCTGATTGTGAGGTTCGTGAAAACAATTTTATAATCTTTATAACGACAAAAAAATGTCATTTGTCCCGTCGTCTTTTTAACCGGCTACTATGAAAAATTATGTTTTCCCAACTTTGCGGAATGTCTGGAATACAGAGCGATGCCGGTGTAATGTAATTTTGCATTATTTTCGTTTTGCGCGTGGGACGGTGGACACGCGTCTACGACGACCCGACGGGAAACGGACGATAACGACGGCCACGCGGATCCGCGTTGGTTACGTGGCCGATTTATGCAGAGCACACGGACACGTTTAGTGTCTAGTGAATCACTTTGTATACGTCAAAGTCGACATGATTGCCGCGCGTATCTATAAAATGACGATAATCGTGTGCGACCCGTCGTAGTAGCAGCGAGCGGTGTGTCGACGACAGTACAGTTGTAGGTGACACGGTAATCGCACGGCCGGTAAACATTCGGCGCTATCTCTGGGCGGGCGCGAACGAGCGGCGGCAACGAGGAAAACGATAATATAAAATTACAAAATAAATACATCGACACTGCGCTCCCGTTATCGCGGTCGAGTGGCCCGTGTCACGCACTCGACGGACATCGCTCGACGACGTCTGACGAACGCGACGCATTCACAACGGGAACCGAACGCGCGATGAACACGAGTCGCGACTCGCTCAAGCAGTGGTTGTCGGACGTGCTGACGGCCGACGGGGCGTACGGCGCCACCGCCGACCGGCCGGCCACGTTCGACCCGGACAGGGATCCACGGCACGCGTCCCGGCCCAAGCAGACGCAGCGGCTGTCGTCGGTGGTGGCGTCCGGCCGGCTGACCGTGGCGGCCGGCGGGTCGCGCGGCCCCGTGGACGTCCGGCTGACCGTCAAACTGAAGCCGCCCGTGGAACTGCTGCGCACCGTGCTCAAGTCGGACCGGCAGTTCCACAACGAGATACACGCATACCAGAACGTGTTGCCGTTCCTGTTCGAACACCTGCCGGAGGGGGCCCGCGGGCCCGCGCTGCCCGTGTTCGTGTACGGCCGCAACGAGTGCGGCGCCCGGTGGCCAGAGGACGTCGTCGTGCTGGTGGACCCGCGCGGCCAGGGCTATACGCTCGCCCGCGCCCCGGAACACGGCGGCGGCGCCGCGAGCGCGCACATGGACTACAACCACCTGGCCGTGGCCATCGCCGCGCTCGGCCGGTTTCACGGCATGTCGTTCACCGCCAAGCAGAAGAACCCCGTGGCCTTTCGCAAGCTGGTGGGCAACCTGCGCGAGATCCAGTGGGACGAGGACGGTTGGCTGGTCAAGGGCAACGGGCTCAAGTCGCTGAGCATGCGCGGTGCCCGGCCGCTGATGGACCAGGAAAAGTACCGGGACGGCAAGCTCAAGGGATTCCTCACCATGATCCGGGAGGCGGACCGCAACCTTAAACTGGCGATGACGCCCAAGGAACCGTTCGCGGTCATATGCCACGGTGACTACTGCAAGCCCAACATACTGTTCGAGTACGACGAGGCCGGGCAGCCGCGGGACGCCATGATCACCGAGTTCACAGCCGTCAGGTAACTTGTATATTGAGATTCACTATGTTTTTAAAGGGGGCTTTTGCAGCGTTACATCGAAAAACCGCGTTTCACACGTAGCTTGATCGATTTTACCTACCTAACCACCCCGTTTCCGCCTATTATTATTGTTGTTGTTTTACGGTAAGTATAACCGACCGTGTGAAATTTTCGTCCTTAAATAACGGGTTTCGCATACGTTTTGGTCACATTTTTTACAATTTGTTATTATTGTCTTGTGCGTTTTTAGACTGCGAACGAAATTGCGTTTTATTTTGTACAGTAAACATTAAATCATATTATTATAATTGTTGTGTGATAACAAACTAATTGTAGGTCTTTGTAAAACGAAATTGTTTTCATCACGGTCGTTGGCGGGATGAGTTATACGCTTTAATAATCACAAAATCGAAATTAAAATTCTCTGAAAATATTTATGTGACTATAGATTCCATAGTCTATACGTTTTAAAACGTACGCATATTATAGTGGATAAAATAAATAGTTTTTGAATCATTGTACAGCGCTGACCGATAGGACGTGCTTTAAGTCATTCAAAATCACACTTGATTACTCTCGCGTGCGTATACCACTGTGCAATATACTTGGTTTAAGTATTTAATATTATCACTAAAACTTATATATATATATATTTATGGTACCTAATATAATATACGTATATCACGTCACTGTATCATAAAACACTGTGGCGGGCGGGAAGTAATTGCGATGGAAACAGAGACTATTTTCAACGGATAAGCCTATAGAGATTTACATAGAGGCATATCAAAAAGAAAAAGGATAAAAAAGTACATTTTAAGCTGATGCAAATCGTATT
Organism: Rhopalosiphum maidis; assembly: GCF_003676215.2. Classification (NCBI taxonomy): domain Eukaryota; kingdom Metazoa; phylum Arthropoda; class Insecta; order Hemiptera; family Aphididae; genus Rhopalosiphum; species Rhopalosiphum maidis. Next base: position 92,799,253 of record NC_040878.1, on the reverse strand, counting down.
TCATATAACTTAATCAACTCGGTTATTTTGTTTCGTCACACAATGGAAAACCCTAAAAAGCTTATTTAATTCAAATACAACAGAGTCCGATTTTCATCTCCCTGAAATTAGATGGTTACCTCTTTTTTTTTTTTGTTTAATTAAACGTTTTTAACAAAACATTGAACTTAATGTTAAAACAATTACGTACACACGTCAATCATGTTTTATAAACGAATTATATTATTAATTTACATAATAATAATAATACAGTATATACGCACAATAATAAAATAACCATCAACTAAAATATAATACAATTCAGTGTAGTGATATTTGAAATTACATTACACTGCACAATACAATTTAATTGTTATGATTAAATAATGAAATTGGTCTTTATACATTTAAATATTATTGATTATTGGTGGTTAATAATAATAAATGCTATACGTTTAAAGAACGATGATGATAAATTAATTAAACATAATAAATATATTATTAAGTACCTATAATACATATATACATTTTACATACACTGTGTATAGTTGTTATGTCATTTTTTTCATTCAGCTATTCAAATTTAGTTTAAATATTATATTACATTGATAATACTATTGTGATGTTATCAAATCGGTCATTTGAAATTTTTGTATAAACATTTTTAGGAATGCGTAATGTCAAAATGAATTCAGATAGTTTTATCATAACAACTAGATTTATGAACCCGAATTAAGATAGTTATAATATTATTTAGACTTACATGTTAAAAACCATTGAATTTAGCATCAACTGTGTATTGGTAATAAAAACTAAGATTAAAAAAAAATACCAACATTTTAGTTGTACAAAATAGATATTACCACATATTTTACATTTAAAGCAATGAAAACCTAACTGTTTATCTTTAAAAGACGATGAATCGTTTGATTGTATTAATATTTTTTTGATGACAAATAATGTTTACCCTAACAAATTCACAATATAAAAATCAAAAGATCCGCCTCTATGAAATCTGTACAGTATAATTCCCAAGATCGGTTCACCTTTATACAATCGATAATAATATTGAGTTTATCATTCAACAAAAAAAGAAATGTACATAAACGATCACGACAATACATTAATCAGCTCCGCCCTTGAATTTGCTCATCGTTCCCCGAATATTTTTGATAGACCATTATACCGCAACATGTACCTATATACAAACATGTGTTACGGGTGTAACCCGAAACACCCTTCGAATGCGAAGAAAAGATAAGACGACCAAGGCGTTAAATTGTGTACAACGTTCATTCAATAAATCAATTTTTACAGTGCGAATTGGCGCGGGACTGTGCCAAAAATATACAAGAACATAATAATAATAACAATAATAATATATCGTACAAAGATATTCACACCCCGAGTACAGTTTGATTTTTTTTTTACAATGTTGTAAATTATAGTCCTACTCCGTAGAGGTTAAAGATATTATTATAATACTTATCCTTTTATATTGATAAAAGAAACACGCTTTCCTTTTTAGTTATAGTGACATTTCTTTGGATATAACTTTTATTGTCAAAATATTATAGATATTCAAATTTACTAATATGTAAAAAATAAGTAATACCAATGATATTTGTTTTTCGAGTTAAATTTTAGTAACTGTACTTGCATTCGTATAGTTTTAGCATTATGCACATACTTAGATAATATTATACATCAAATAACGTTTGCAAATGCCATTGCTCGTTGACAGTATGGGTGATGATTGAGTTTATTCTCGTGTAACTTCTGTAACTAAAATCAACATTATTCTTATCACATATATGCTAGCATTGTACTTTTGTAGGTTGAATGCATAGAACAATTTATATTAACTACCCGTATCTTGAATAATAACAACGAACAATATCACATCGATTTTCTCAAATTCCTTTTCGTTGTACAATTTGAAATACTATAACACAAAGTAATCATAGTACATAAAGTTTTTTCATTTTCATTATGCAAATTAAATTTGAGTTATATTATTATCTTTGTCGTAGTTAAAATAAATAATTCTTGTATGCTTATTATTTAACTGCCTATGTAATATATCATCACAATATAGAAGTCTTCAATACTGTATAGGAACCTACCAATAAATAGTTTATCTAAATGAATAATGCAATGTTAATTTAATTTGTAAGTAAGTATACAATATTTTAATCGTTAATAATTAATTAATCGAAAAAATCGACTTAATTAAATACATTATTTACTATAATTTTAGTTTAAAGTACTAAACTAAAGTAGTACATTTAGAGCATAAACTCAAACAATTACTACAATAATGACCATTATTATGACTTTTTTATTCGATAATGAAAATAATAAAAAAGGGTTACTAAATTGTTTTTTTATGTGCGTATTATGATAACCATCAATTGATGTTGATGTTTATGACGGTCAGATAGATACATTAAAAATTACGATTTTGTGGGGAATTTTAAATTACAATTTTATTTGTTTCTAAATGACAAATATTATTATATAAAAGTAGTACTATTAATATCATAATCATATACAATAAAGTTAATAGGAAAAGATTTCTAAACAAAATAATTATTTGAATTTCGAGAAAACGTGATTATAACGTAAAATTATTTTCGGTTTGATATAATTTAAAAAAATCAAATGGCTTAAGTTTTATTTTGTTTTGTTTTGTTTTGAGATGAAATAATTATTTAAAAATATTGTAAATGCATATTATAGTATTATACACAGTATTTTTTTCGACGTTTACATTTTTACGCGATTGAATATTTAACAAAATATAACAATTTTTCTCTAGTGATTTTAGTTATTTTGTTTTAATTAAAAAAATATATTTACCGTAGTGACTTTTCGCCATTAATTATATTATTATTTTTCGTATATAAAAAATAAGTTTTACTAAATATAAAATTACAAAATACACATAATTTACTATAATAATATGTTAAACATGTTGTACCTAAATATGCTTTAAAAAATTCAAATATAAAAATGAAACGTAAAAATTTTAATTAATATCATATCTAAAAATTAAACAATATATCTTCTTTGAACGTAACATGATGTAGAAAAACCTTTGTTTTTTCTTTTGGGCTCGGATTAGTATTTCAAGTTGACTTATACCAATAGTTTGCTTTAATAGTATCCTGAAAAGATTAAGATGCTTGATTATATTTTATTTTACTAGACACTTTATATCTGTGGAACATTTTTTGACTTGAGGTATATACATTATTTATCGTATCTTTCAGCGTGGTTTATATTATGATGAGCACGACTCCTCGAAAAAAGTCAGTAATTCAGGGTAGCTAAGAAGTGGTGAGGAGGAATTAAAATCTTAAGTTTGTCGTTGGTGACGCTACACGACTTACGGATAGAACTAATGCGTTTTAACTAATGGAAAACCGTAATATTTTCTCTGAAAACACGAAGCAAGGCTTTGGTAGAATTATGGAGGGAAAATAAAACAAAATCAAACCAAACATGCATTATACTTCGACTTGATTATAAGTGCGTGTACCGCCTTAATGGTGATGCAATAGTTATTGTAATTTACCTATACTATAATAGTACTATAAGTACCTACATGCATTTTCATACTTCTATTTGGGTTTTTAAACATTCAACAGGTACGGTTCGCCCGGACTGGATTTGTCATACTTCCTGTACAAGAACGCGGACAAAGACGTGCAGGACAACCGGTGGGAAGACCTGTTGGCCGTCTACTTGGAATCGGTGGTTGCCGTGCTGCCGGCAGACGTTAAGGCACCCACCGCGGAGCAGCTGCACCACGAGCTCAGGTTCCACGCGTTATACGGTTACGCGCACCTGTTGTTCGCCGTGCCGAACATGATCAACGACAACCCTCGCGGACTGTTGGACATCGATGGCGACGACGACAAGACGACCGTCGAAGACCTGCTGGTCGCCCGGATCGACGCGGCTGACGAGAAGATAACCGAAATCCTTTCAGGGACCGTCCGTCACATCATCGACCACGGTTACGCGGAACAGTACGAGTTCTCGTCGAATTCCCGTCTGTAGGGCGAAGACGAATATGGCGTTTTGTCAATAATTTACGTCTGTTTTGACGTTATGTATTATATTTTTAATTATTACTAGGACTATGAATTTGTAGCAACGCGTATTTTTTTTTATTAGTTTATTGTTAAATGTAGCTTTCTTTACAGAAAGTTTCACTAATATTATATGACAATGAATTTAAGTTTAAAACATATTTTATTTCGAATTAATTAGCTATAGGTAATTTTTTTTTTATTTATTGCATTTCAATATGCAGTTTTAAAGATTTTAATTGTATTTATTAAACATTTATAGTGCATAGACAGCTCTAACTATTATTATTTTATCAGTCCGGTGCAAAATCGTTTTCTTTTGTTTTTAATCCACGAAATACGTTTTGCCTACACCGCCATAATGTTATCACCTCTTCAGACCGTACGGTATAAACTTACCGATGCGTTAATTATTCAGCTTTAGCCGGCGCTTTCACAAAATTATCGTCACGTCCCAGTCGGTCGGTACCTACGCAAAGACGATGGTGTCGGCGTCGTTTCTTCTAGACCGTAAAGTTCACATCTATAAATTGTCCTGCATCTCATCTCTCCGGCTGAATATCATTATACTACGATTGTTTTTCGTCCAATCGCGTAAATATAATTCAATATAATATTATTATAACGTTTGCCAGAGATAGAAGGAATAATAATATAATAAAAAATACTTTCCGAATTCAATTAACCTGTAATTTATAATACAAAAATATTTGTATTGTTATCGTTTGTTCGGTGTCGGACGAAACGAAAAAAAAACAAACTAAACAATTTTTCTACCCGGGCCCCCGAGCCCGCCCTCCCGCACTGCATTATTATATACCGTTCGATATCGCGGAAAATCCGCTCTTCCTCTTCCATCCCACTGCCATGACCGAACACCGTGGTCCCGATACCATTTGCCCGAATGGATTTCCAACCATATCCGATTTTAACTGCGCCCTGGCGGCCAATAAATCTGAATTTAACCGTAGTCCACGCGCATAAAACATTTGTCGTTGCCGCCAGCTAAACGCGCATTAACAACCCTTCACCTCCGCTACCAGGACCGTAAGTAAATCGTAACCGTAGCCACCGCCACCCGACGCCGCCATCGCCAAAACCTCCGTCGTCCGATCCGTGTCCCGCACAGCAGGTCCTTTCCTATAATTATGTACGCGTGTCTTTTTACCTATATAGCACCATAGGACTGTGGCATGGGAATATGAGGTGTCGACCCGTTGCGCATATAATACAACCCGATATGGTTAACAGATGTCGATCGCTATTCCGTGCGCGCGTGTGTGTGTGAGTGTGAGTGTGTGTGTGTGTGTGTGTATCTTATCGATAATCCGATGAGTGACCAAAAACATAGTAGTATTATTATTATTTTATTATTGTAATGTTATAATAAAGTGAATGTACGTGCGTCGGAAACTGTAAATAAATTTAAGCCGTAACTTGTTTAAAGTTTTTTTTCAGATCGAAAAAAAATACGAGAGAAACGGGAAGTCGATTTCCATTCGCTAATTGCCCCATAACTCAAAACGACGGTATTTTTTCCGATACGCATTTTGTAGGACTGGTAATTTTTCAAACAAAATCAGACTGGTAGGTATTATTATAAAATTTATTTTCTTATTTCAGAAAGTCACTCCTAATGTAATTAGTTTTTGACGTTCGTCGATTTTTCAAGAAATATATTTTCTTTGTTAACATTTATTTTTCGTACCGATAACGAACTATATGCCCAGTGTGTATTCAACATTGTAAGATCATTAAACTTATTAGAAAAAGCAGTTTAATATATGTCGTCATTACTGATTTTGTGTTATTCGAATTGGATTGTAAACATGTTAGTATAATATAATCATCTTACATTATTAAAAATATCGATTTAATTTTTTTATAGTACTATCAGTGTTATTATTATTTTAGGTGATTATAGTTTTTTAAGGCCTGTGTTAACCCTTTCCCTGCTGAATTATTTTTTCACAGTTCACAGCACTGTGCTGGTATTAAATTTTATTTTTAAATATTTTTTTCGTATTGTTTTAAATATTATTATAGTTCAAATAATATTAAAAATATTATATTAAATATATTATATATTTTATTATACTATATTATTATATTATTATATTATTAATTTTTTTAATATTTAAAAAAAAAAATTTCTAGTATTTTTTTTAGCAGATATTAGTTAATTAATTTAGTGATTGGTTCTCAAATAGTCGATAATGAACTATATTATTTCAGTTTATCAAGTAATGACAATTTGGAAACCCTAGAAAATCAAATAAATTATTTTGCTTATAATTTTTTCAATATTTATCATATATATATTTTTTTATTGTCTCTTTGGATTCATCTAATTATTTACTATTTAATGATATTATCACATTATCGATAACAGATTTTTTTGATTTTTAAAATGATAGGACGCATATGTGCATCCATAGCACACCAAAGTTGTTTACATAGTACGTATAAGTGCGTCCATAGCAGTGAAAGGGTTAAAAGTACATTATTGTAAACTTTAATTTAAAAATTATAAATAAAATATCAATGCAAAATTTACTGTTGTTCGTATTGGGTTTGCAAATAGAAAATAATTAAATTATTTATTAACTGAAATTTTCTTATTCCTAGCAATTTATAACAATTGCTATGGAATAAAAATTACATGATAAATCAGTACTACTAGATTACATAGATATGCAATAAAATAAATATTAATTATAAAATATTTAAAATAATGTGTAATTAACAATTGATCCAACTTTCACTCAATTTATAATCATTAGTAGTAGTTATAACTACGAATATTTTTGTACATACACAAACTATATTAGGTACCTACAATTGTTCTTTCAAAACTTTAAAAATTTAAAAATAAACTACATGCGAACCTATATTATAAATAACCATAGCAGTAGTTTCTTTTTAAAATAATAATATAATTACAAAGTTCAAAAAACTTGACTATATTTTTTATTCATTTTATGTATTATAAAAATATAATTTGTTGTAAATATTGATTTCCATAGTTTTAGCTTAATGTCAATTTTCAGCTTTTATTTATCCATTAGTGTATTTTTTACAAAAATAATAACCTGTTAGAAAAGTGCATTGTATTTTTGATGGTTTTTGAGGGCTTTGACTGGAATAATTTAAGTGAAAACTGAGAGTACAACATCTGGGGACATCCACAGAATTTCGTATAATGTAGTTTTTGTGGTGTAGTGTTATCGTAATTGAAAAATAAACGAACACTTCGACATACCGCCTTTGTGTTGATTTCGATTTAAATTGAACTTAATTCAAAAAATCTATTAATTTTTGATTTGTAAAATTAACATAATATAAATAATTTGACAAAATGTATAATGACGCGTGTTTTATAGTAATCTACCTATTATAATTTGATTGAAAGAAAATATATCTACGTTTATACTTTTGAAAACATATAAAATTGATAAAGCAATGAATAATTAAATTTTTGTGAATTTTATTCTAAATTGAATATCAAACAAAAATCATATTACAATATTTATAAAACCCTAAAATAAATAATTATTGTTGAAATTGTAAAGGTACCTAATTCTATGACATTATTTGAATATGACAATGGTATACAAAAATGTTTTTGAGATTACTTTATGTAAATAAAAAAAATTGATTTTGTTTCAAAAAATAACTTTTTAAACCGAAATTAAAAAAAATTATGCATTTCTACTGGGATTAATAAGTGTTATTTAAGTATAGTTTTATACATTGTATATTTAGGTTATTTTTATAAATTATGAATCAAAACTATGTTGTATACAATATCTGCAGCTAAATATTATATTTGGGGATCCTTAAGTTATACAAAGCTTATGATACATAATATAGTCAAAAATATCGTATTCTCTTATTCACAACATTTTTGATAATAATAAAAATCAGTTACTTAAATACATGATTAGTAATTAGTAATTATTTATCATTAAGCAATAATTCACTTGTCTTTAGTTATGTATTAATAATATATTTAATTTTTTATTGATCCGTTAAACTCATTTAAATATTTAGCAGTGATAAGTTTGAAAATTTTTTTCCAATTGTTTATTCGTGGATTAGTGTATTATTTTTTTTATAAATAATAATTAATACACTAGTTTAAGTAGATAATTAATCAAGCTACTTGTGGCTTGTGGGTGCCAACAAAATGTGCTTAACAAGCCTAGTCCTTCCATAGTTATATCTATAAAAAAGCATATTATTATAAAATATAAACCATGTTTATGAAAATATAATCAGATAATATTAAGATGTAAAATAAGTGTTCCAAATTTATGCATTAATTTAGGTTATATTTTTTTAATCTTATTTTTGGTTAAGTTGAAACCGTTAGAATGATTTCTATTGGATGATTGTATGTAATGAATTATATTGAAACGCGTTAACAGAAACATTTTATATTTGCTTAGTTTTAATGAATTATTTTGTGGTTTCTATAACAGTTATACAGCAGTATATACTAATATCAACCAAACATCGGTATTGAGAATTTTTATATACTTTTTATTTTCTTAAGTAAATAGAAGTGTGCCGGGAGCACTATTGATGTTAAAATTATATTATAGTATTTTTATTTATGTGTGATCATGTATAACGCGTAATACGTATATAAATTATTGAGTTAAACTGTTTTTTTTTTTGTAACTTGATAGTATATTATACTAACGTTTTCCAGACGATTACATCGATTGCCATAATCGCATCTCAATAACATGGCAATATCCGAACCTTTATATTTTTAAACAAAGAGCCAAAAATAAAACAAATTAAGCACATCGTGTAATTCGCTTAAGGGGTTGCTCTTTCTCACTCTTAAACCACCCCCGATTATCCGTATTTAACAGCGGACGTATTTAAATGGCCCCGCATGACCTATTCGGTGAATTAACCGCTTTAACAAACAGTGAAAGACGTCGACGAGAGGGGACAACGAGTTTGTCGGGCCCGCGGGCATAGTAATTTTGTGGCACGCGAGCAGACAGTATACCATGAAACAAAAGCAAAAAAGTTCTGAAAAAAATAATAATAAATGTACAAAACAAAAAGTCTGAAGATAAAAGGAAGTTTATATTGAAGAAAATTAAAGACGTCCACGGCCATTGAGATTTTTTGACGTATTTTTATATTGAAAAAATCCTTTTCCCTCTCAATGCAAGTGTTCAAAGAGATAGCGTTCCCGCCGCCGAAACAATAATTCACTGGAGAATCCATAAAGATTAAAAATCATCCCGTCCGTTACTATTTTAATTGCTACTGAAGGTTTGCCTTTGGAATAAAATTGTTATCTCTACTACGCAACCCGCCTCATATATTATACACCATTTTCTCGTTTGGTCAATAAATGTCATTCGTGTCACCGCCCTAATGGCTAATGGTAATATGTTTCATAGGAATCATGTCTTCTCGGTTATTGCAATGGGATGAGGCGGGAGGTAAAAAAAAGTTAATTATATTAATTCTTAGGCTTTATTTAATTGATAAAATTCACATAATTTGATTTAATTACTCGACATGGTAAAAACAATCATTTAATTACAATAAAAATCCTTTGTGGCTTAATAAAAGAAAATTTGTAAAACAATAATAAATAAAAAAATTAAATTAATTATTAAAAATTAAAATAATTATAACGTATAATTCAACGACACTATTATCATCGTAGTAAGTTTTCCTACCTATGAGGCTATGTCACATACACAATTATAAAATCAAAAAAATATTATTGCGTGTATTTATATTATATTATTATGGTAGACATTTGAGTACCAATAATTTTAAAATCTTGTGTTTTAAATTTCATGAAATTATCCGTAACAACATTACGCTTTAGTAGAAAAATAAATAATAAAAATTGATTAGTTATAAATATTTAAACTAAAAGAAACTAAAAATACAACATTTAATGCAATAACGAAAAAATATATTCATGTTACCATGTGATATTATTATTATTCTTAAAGTAGTCCTTTTATCATAAATTATTATAACTATGTATGATCCACGAAAGATAAAAAAAAAATGGTCCACAGCTTATTATTTGTCCAATTTACTTTGTGGAAATATCTAAGCCGAAATGATCCCACTATGCCGTAAACTTTTAGGTATAGTAAATAAAAGTACATGGTTCTTGATATAATATTCATGTTAAGTCATCATATCAGATTACTATTTTAAACATTTATAGTTTAAGCAACGCAATGATAATAATATGGAATTTTCTTGTTGGTGTTTTGATGTTACAAATGACATGAGAAATAGTTATAATTTATTTCCGTCATAAGGAATGTATGATAATTTTTAAAACATCTTTTAAATAGAAATTCTATGCTCAGAACTTTTTTTTATTAAAGCTTAATAAATAGATACGTTGACAGTTTTTTAAATTTTGGGTTGTTTTTAATTCATATATATTTATATTGTTTCAAGTTACTTCATAAACATTTGTTCGAAAGCAAATTCAATTTTGTATACTTTTTGGTGTGAAATCATCTTTATGCTTTACTCTCATAAAATTTATGGCTGTGGTAAATTCGTAGAAACGAACAAAAATGTTTACAGTAATGAAAAATAGTTTCGTTAAATAATTACCATAGCAACTAAACAATATTATAGTCATGAGTATTGTAAAAAAAAATATATTAACATAAATATATATATTTTTTTCAATAATATTAGGTATAACCTGTTTCTGAAAAGTGTGTTGATGTTTTTACACAAACAAAATTTTCCCTGAATATTGACTGGCTCATATTTTTTTTTTTTTTTTAACTGATATCATTAAAAAATTGTAGTATAATATTTGTTAACAACTCTATAACTCTAAATTTACTAGACATAATTGCATATATTATATCGGATACATATACTTCAATATTTGACCTAGTCAACAGTTTTGTACAAAAATAATAAATAAATGAAACTTTGTGAAACAATACTCATTCGAAAATATATTTCATTTAAATTAGAATATTAATAGTATCTACCAATATAGTTTTTTTGCTATACTAAAAAATATGTTTGTTGCGAAACATTCACACTAAATAAATACTTCACCAATTATACATACCTACTCATTTCGAGTAGTTAATGGAGCAGCAACTTGCTGCAAAACTTTGTTAATATTATAACAAAATAAAAGACAGAAAGAATCCGAAAAGTTTTCGGTTTAGTGAGAAAACACATTACTGATAACTAAAATAATATGTTCGCTGCGAACGTCAAGAGCTTTTAGTTAGGAGTTTAGGACAAAACCAATCTTAAAACTTTTATATTTTATTTTTCTTCTCGCACGCGTTATCATTGCGGGCGATTTATTACATCACGGGTAACAATGTGTCACTTTGAAATGGTTGCAATAAACCCGCGATCATTATTGTGTTTAATAATGTCTGTGCGCGCATAGTTATGTGCAATGTGTTTTAGACATAAGCTACGTTATAAGACATATCCATTTCAATTAAATTGCGTTTTGAAGAAGAAAATAAACAGCGTTACAAAATATTTAGCTTTAAACTAAAATATATTAATTTGTAAGATGCAAGTATCAACATTCAATAGACGTTAAAATATCTTACTTGGCATATTATAAGGTTTACATAATATTATTTCATTGTTATTAAAATAAATACCATTCAAACATAAATGTAAATAAATTGCCGATTCAAACTGCCTAAATTGTATACAATATTCCTTTATAATGGTACTAAATAAAATAATTATATTCATACATTTTAATATATTCTATTGGCATGATTTTTGTTTTCAAGTTTACAACCTTTAAGTTCTTTAAGGAATATAATAATAATTATCATTTTAATTTAATATACAAGCTGTACCAATAAGATGTGACAATTTTACATTTAAAATTACATTTGAATGTGTCAGATTATCGTGATACATTCTACGTATAGTTTATCACGTATAAATCATACAAATATTTTTTAAGACATCATCAACACGTAGTGATCTATGAATTGTTTTGAGTATATAATAATATTATCATACCTAATATTATCCAATTTCGCGCGGAGGTAAGTAATGTGAAGCTCTGTATCTTGTTTGTATGTTTTTTTTTTGTTTTTTTCTCTCTCGTCATACATTCCATTTTGGATTCCAATTCAAAATTAATTAAATACGTTCCGGTCGATATTTAAAGCACGTGTTTGAAATATTTGACGATTATATTTTCCAATGCATTCCATACCTTTACCGCGTGCGTGCAGAATTTCCAATTCAAATATACCAATAAACCGCCTCGGGGTGTTCTTCCACTTGTCGTTAAAAATGTTCTTCATTTTTGCAACAGTTTACCGAAATTCATTTAAATTGGTTTTTGCTGTCGTTCGATGAATATTCAAACACTATTACGTAATAATTTAAAATTCTTTTAGTCAAAATTGAAGCATTTCAATATTCGAATACAACCTAATAGATCCGTATTTTGGTTGCTCGTATAAATTATACGTCTTGTCGAAAATAAACTTTTTAAATTGTACGACGTTTCTGAAACATTGTTGTTAACTTTTAGCAGCCCTGTTACCATGTAATCGAATTTGTTTCCTCGACTAGAATCCATTACCACGAAGTGAGTGAGACTAAGAGAGTATAAAGGGGAAAAAGTTGAAACAATAAAAACATCTGGTCGGCTTCTGCGGTTCAGTGGTAATTAGATATTCAGGAAAGGAGACGTCGCGTAGCTTACACAATTTGTCGTTGGGTTTTCGTACTTAACTTTTTGGGTAGAATTACGCAGTGGACAAAAGCCTGGCAAAAGATACGAATGGATGAGAAGGAGGAGATTATTTAATTGCGGTTCATAGCGTAGTGCGGTATGGAGTCGTGTGGTTAAAAAGAAAACATTAGTATAGTTTCTAAAACTCTGGATTACAAACTATACCAATAAAATATTTTGTTTTGTTTTGTTATTATCGTCCATAAGTTCAGTCTGAAACGTAGTGACATGTATTTATTAAAACAAAATCACAAAAAGACGATGATTTACGAATGATCATTATTTTGTTTGGCTGGGTGTGGAGAGCGTTGTGGTTGGGTGACTGATTGTAAAAAAAATTGTTTAAAAAAAAATACTCAGCCAGATTTAAAAGACGTGTAGGATTACGAGAGAAAAATTACAACAAAAAGTTGAAATGCTCTAAAGGGTCGGCGGTACGTTAAAAAGAGTAGGAAAAAAGTAATAACGAAAAAGTTACGGACAAAGCGCAGTTGTTACGTGACAAATGGTCCTAAGGTATAAGTTTTGGGGAGGGAAAAAGTCAACACTTGAGTAAAAATCTGATTGCTCTTTGGATTTTGAGAGCCATTTCGTTTAGGTTGACTAATTTTGTACTTAAATTTAATATTGGATATAATATTATATAATATATACCTACGTCAATTTAAAGCATATCGTAATAATAATGCATTTAGAATAGTATCAAATATGTCTATACTTTTAACTGCCATCGGTTTACCAATAGTTTCTAACATATTATGGGGAATGGACGCAAATCTAATCTTTCTGTTATTAACGCTCTATTTTATAAGATTCCATTATGATGTCGATCGAAAGTTTATGAATTCAACTCATGTTAGGGCGTTAGAGTAGCCATTAAAAGTTTGAAATATCAGGGTGGACCATTAATATTAAGAAAAAGTCATCATGAGAATATAGGTTGGATATTCGATAACATAATGTTGGATTTCCTACATCATTATATTATATTGTGTGAAAGTGTTCGTAATAGAAGTCTGATACTAAGCTTTTTTTTGTATTTATAAAATATATACATCAGTGATAAACTATACAATGACGGCTTAATGTTGTACAAAAATACGTATCTTTATATAATGCGCCCAATGACTGTTCGAAAATCAAAAATAATTTATAACAATAGTCGTTACATCTATGTACCTATTTATTTTGTACACTATGGTTATTTGTTATTTTAATATTTTTGTTTCACACACAGATAATAATATGTTATTAAAACGTAAAAATTGTAAAATCTTACAAGTTGTTTAAATATAATAATACTCATGGAATTTTTGTACATATTATTTTAGACAAAACTAAACTAAAGGTTTTTTATAATAATATCATGATTAGTTTTCTAATCGAAAACTAACTTTACAAAAACATATATAATAATAACAAACTAACATAAAATACTAATAAAATATAATACATTTGGTATATTATCAATAATTTGATCTGTTAAAATAATATTGCCATACTGTACTACATACATCGTATAAAAGGAACCATATTAATTCATTTTCATAAATTTTGTTATTATTCTATACTATTTAAATACAATCGTTGCAAAATATTTTTTAAATAAATAAAAAGAACATGCATATGATAAACTTGTGTAAAAAGTAATATCAATGACAATTATATATTTAGTTTGTATATTGTTATCTAAAATATTATTTTATTTAATAAACTATACACTAGCTAATTAATATATTATCAGAATGTATTATTTTTATTACAATTAAAACTTAAAATATTTTTTTTAGTACAAATTGGTACTTATATATGGGGCCATTTAAATGGTCTCTTTAAGTCAGAGTAATCTATTTGTGACTTCAAATAAATAGTACTGGATTATTCCAGATGTGACACTGAATGATTTGTAGAGGTTTGAGTTTAGAACTTGAAATTGAATAAGACTAACCTAACAAATTACACATAAAATTAATTAATGAGACATGTTCTATGAATTGAAATAACTGAAAATAGATTAAGAAAAAATAATAATAATTAAAATGTGTAACCGATATTTAGTCTTATCGTAATTAAAATATTAAATTTATATCAAATATACAGTATTTGATGAATTCAAATTTAATTAATAATTATCATAATAGAAGTTATAAAAAATAGTATACTAAATTATGTTTCGTGTGCATATAGTTTGAATCAAAAT
This sequence comes from Rhopalosiphum maidis, assembly GCF_003676215.2. Taxonomy (NCBI): domain Eukaryota; kingdom Metazoa; phylum Arthropoda; class Insecta; order Hemiptera; family Aphididae; genus Rhopalosiphum; species Rhopalosiphum maidis. The sequence goes on along the minus strand of NC_040878.1, from coordinate 92,784,201 downwards.
AATATTAGCAGTGTTGTAATTTTACTTTATTTATTTATTTTTTTTTTTTTTGAAGGATGGAGAGAGTTATACTTTTCGTTTGAACACCCTCCAACTTAAAAAATAAGTCTTATGTATTAGTATTTTATTCATGCCTATCAAAATACGAGTATATATATCCAAATAATTATGAAAATTAAATTAATTTTATTAGATCCGACGACATGTTTTGAGGTATTTACTATACCTAAGTAAAGTAAGTAAGTTTAGTGTTTATCTGGAATATTTAGAAATCATTTAATTTTTACAGGATCATTAAGGAACATTTTGGACACCCCTTGATAAATCATCTATTATATGCTACTAAATACTAAGTAAACATTATGTAAAAATATTTATTTTTTTAAAAATTAATTTGTTTAGGTAACCTACTAACTTATGATTTTATTTAAGATACTAAATCTTTAACTAACATCAAATACCTATCAACTTTATTTATATTATATTAAAACGTATAATTATTTACACCTATAATCTGGCTTTCAATAATATTATTCTTGTCGACATAATATATAACATTATTTTATACAAATAATCAGTCTCTAATTATTACTTCAGCGTAAAATTTTATTGTTAAAAAACGCAAACATTGTATTGTTAGTTAAATCGATATGGGAGAAGAGACTAGACCTATCCTTGCGTAAGGACTATCCAAGAAACTTGAATAATGTGTGTTTCTACACCAAACATATTATACTTGACAAGTATACATTAATAATAACATTTTCAGAAATGTCATTTCCATCGTACCGGTCAACGATATTATAACCGGTTAGGTTTTTTACGGTGACGATAGTTCAATGTGCCGTTTCGAAATCGTGAAAAGTCATTTGATTGCTTTTGTACGGTTATCCGTGTACCATGTCCATATATGTGTGGACACGGTACACACACACAAACAACACATATAATATATATATATGTATACACATAAACTGAAACAATCGCCGCCGCCGATATTTTCCAAAACGAAAAACCGATGTGTCGAAACCTCTCGTTCATTGCGAATGGGCATCAGGTGTTCCCGTGCGTGGGATTTAGGTAGTGAAACCGTTTTGGCCTATATAACCGTTGAACGCTTAATATTGGTCGGCGGGCGGGTGGAAGGAAAAATAAACAACCTAAGCCGAAATCGAATTTTCACGTAAACGATCGTGCGCTGCAGGTATAAAGGCTCACCGTCAACTATAATAAAAACGAAAAAAATAGTAAGAAAGAGAGACGTCGAAAACTCCACGCTGCAAGAGAGATACGATAAAAAGTTTTATTAACGTCGATTAATCCACGAAAAATAAGTAAGACCGTTGTCGGTACTCGAAACACTTAAAAGTGCTCATGAGTGAGTGTATATATACATAAAGGTACAGACTGTTTATCATACGCGAGCTAAAACGATTGTACGGCGTAAGTAAATCTTTCGTTAACGACGTAACATTTCATTCTTATAGTATCGCATTTTTCCTGCATAAGTTTAGCCTTTCGCCGATTTGCGCAACGTTTTTCGTTATTTTATTCTTATTTTTTTTTTTCCGTACACTCAACGCCTTCTACCAATCTCTATATATTCCGAGGCAAATCTGCGGCCATTTCGGAGCTTTTAAATTTCGTTATACGAAAATTCGTCGCAGATGTTCGCCCGGCGTCAGTGCGTATAAAAGTTTTTTTTTTTTCATTTTTTCCATTTCGCGCCTTGTTTCAATAAACTAATACCATTTGTTTTACATATCGGCGATTCGGTCGCGTTTATTTTCATCGAAATATTC
>NC_040878.1:92758971-92782299 GCF_003676215.2 Rhopalosiphum maidis | reverse complement strand
TTTCATTATCATTAGATTATAAATTATGATATTAGACGCGTCTAGCTTATTAACTTCGCTATATATGTTCGAGTTACATCTGTAAAAATTAAAATGTATAATATACATTTTTACAATATATTATATTATTATATATATAAACAAACTGTAAAAAATATCATAATTAAGTATTAACGTAACAATAACCGTTAAATACCCACAAGTGAATAAACATTGTTGATTAAAATTAAACAAACCGTATTTCTTATATATTTTGTCCAATAAATTAAAAAAAAATACCAGCAAGTTGATAAACTTTTTATTTAAATATGTAACTCATTATTATAATATTTATATGATAGTTATTTTATATTCTGTTAAAATTATCTAATTAATATTTTACTATTACTTAACATTTTATTAATGATATAAAATATAAAATAAAACATAGCAACCCACCCACATATTTTTAAATATATTTTTCTTCGGTTGTTCCAATAAAATAATCATTCCTAACATTAGTAGGTATACTTTATTATGATACATAATTTATACATACACGATGATATATATAGTAATATTATTTGGTATGGACGTAATTAATAATAAAAAATACATTTATAAAATAATAATATTCCTTAACAGTTGGTTATTAAATTTATATTTTTTATGCATAGATACATTTTCTCTAAAACAAGTCATTCGTTTAGTTTACCATGAATAAAACATTCACCTATATAAAAAATATTATTTTAGGCTTAGTGAATTTAAATGAGAAAAAAAATATAGTCATATACTGTTTAATATTTATAATACATTTTAGAGTTTATTTATCATATTTTATAATTCGTTTATAATAAATAATTTTGAAATAATTTCGGTATGATTATATGAATTATTTTTCATAAAATAAACAGATTGTAGGCAATGAGATCCTGTAAAAGAAATTTAATTCTAGTAATAAGTATATAAAAAAAAGAAGGTTAAAAGTACTATGTCAGATGTAGAATGGGTACCAATTTGTTACAATGAACAATGGTGTATAACCACAAGAGTGGAAATTTAGCATTTATTGGCCAGGTTATTAGGTTATTTTCAATCATTGTTATGGGCGCCCGGAAGAGGGGGAAAGACAGGGCATTTGCCTCCCCCCTGTATTCAAATGAGAATGTTGAACATTTTAACTTTTATTTTGATTTAAAAAAATTTTATATCGATATTTTTACGTTAGTGTGTGGGTTGGTATTTGATTTCATATAATTTTAACATATTTTTGTAGTTGACACAGGAATAATAAACATTTTTTAATGTATTTTTGGTGATTAATAAAATTATGCCCCTCCTGATAAATTCCTGCGGTCGCTCATGATCATTGTTATAACTTATAATATTATACGAATATATACCAACTACTACATAATCTCAATATCAACGAAAATGAACATAAACATGATAATAATTATTTTAGTTACAGAAATAAACTAATATGTTATACGCGTCGTATAAGCCAATACTAATAAATTCAATATTTAAAAGCAAGGACAGCATTAAATTATTTCAGAAAATATAAATTATTTTTAACACAGATTAGCTAACAGTGAATTGGTTATAGTATCAAAGTATATGTTTAACCTAATGGCTAATCATTTTTATAATTAAATTAACTACGTTATTTCGAATAACAATATTCAACTTTTTCAACGTTACATGTATGTTTTTTGTTTATTGATCATTTTAAATTATGATTAATGATAATATATGATTATATGCATAATGGAATTCAAATTTCTTTGTTCATTTACTGATTTTGTTTATTGTTTTTAATTTTTTTTCAACCCTGATATCAAGTACATATTATATTTTATGAAGAAATACGATGTTCCCGAAACATGCATTGGTATCATGTGTCATTTTTTCGTGAGTTATTATGGTTTATTCTTTACTCAATGTAAGTTGCGTATTTATATACAAATCTGTAGTAGTGGCTTGGACGGTTGCAATAGGAGTGATTACTCCTTATAGGACTCGATTAATTTTTTTTTTTTTTAATATGTAAATATTAAAAATTATGATTTATGAAAATTATTAACACTATCTATATTATTCAGAAGTTTTAAAATATAATAAGAATATAACTAAGTATGTTAGGAAATTTTAGAAGGATAAAAACATTTTTTTACATACTATATGTTTTTATTGTGTAATTCAATCCATCTCTTTCTTGAAGTTTTATCAAAACCATTATCGATATAACTGTGATAACTTGTAAGTAACATTAATGAAAAGAAGACCTTAATTAATATTAATTAATGTTGTGACGATGGTCAGTGGTATTTTTTCATCATAATAGTTTAATTATGTAGTATCCAGTTGTTTATTGTATAAATTAACAAATAGGAATCATTTGACTTGTTCGTTTTTTCATCTTTTGTCCTACTATATGGATTTTTTACAAAGGTACAAAAAGGCATTATTACATATTGTATCATTGTTTTTCTGGAATTTTAGACGTGGTATTTAATTTTTGGGTTTTATTTTCTTCCTTGTCGTTATTATAGCAATATGCGCTCATATATAAAGAAGTATAAAATATATTGTGTAATTGCCCGTCGACAAATTCACTGTGTGTGTGGTGTTCTGGTCGCTCTGGGTGTGTTTTTGTGTCGGATCACGTACACATGCTCCGCAGGGAGTAGAAAGATATAGAACGAGGGTGTCGATTTAGCTACGCAAAACGAACGGAGATGGCGTGGTTGGCGGGGGACACTGAAAAACGTGGCGCGGCCATGATGTTTTTTAGTGTGTGTATTTGTGCACACTCAAATTGTGTGTGCTGGTTGAGCCATGCATTATACCACAGCCACCGCCGCCATTTCCCGAGAACTTTTTTCCATAGTTCAGCGCACACCTTTCCACATTTTTTATCAGTTTTCATCATATAATGTGGAATATTATATTCATAATAATATTATTTATTATTGGCCATAATTTAGGTACCTATATATATTACGTGTAATGTGTATGTTGCAAATATTCTATTACGATCAAAGTGATATATTTAATGTAAGTTTTCATTTAGATAGGTTCTCAATATTTTTTGCATTTTTATTGTTCATTGTATGATATAAACAGTAAACACTGTATTATTATATATTCGGACGAGTAGTTAATGACTAATGAGTTATACTTATTTTAAGTTTAGATAATGCCGATAATGGTAGCAGACAATAATAGTAGACCAACATTTTGCGGAGTATCCTCGTACTAGTCGTATTACTCCACTTCGCTAAACCAAATGTTAAATTATATTTATAATTAAATACTTATATTATACTTATATTTAACTACTCATTGAAATTTTGATTTTTAAGAATTTAAATTCTACGAAAAATATTCTGCTTTAGAGTATGAATTAAAAAATGTATGTTATTATTCAAAAAAGTAAAAATTTAAATAATATAACGATAACAATTATTAAAAATATAGTTTTTTAAGGAAAATATTGTTTTATTTCGTCCGGAAGTAATATAAGAAAAACATTTTCAATTATATTAATATAATTTGATGTAATGAGTGGTGTTTCATAAAATAATAATACACTGTATAAATGTTCCTCAACACTGTTACAATTATTAATTTACCTTCAGAATAAGTATTTTTTTAATTAAAAAACTATTCTCTTATAGGTAAATTTGGTTCCTAGACCATAAATAAAAATGATGACCTCGCCGCGGCTGTCCAAAAATTGAGCATAAATTTACAAAAATTTTTCATGATCGCTTAAAATTAGAATTTCGACAAACTACGTCAAAATCGAAAAAATTTTGTAAATTATTTTGTATTCAAAAATACATTTTTTTTTTGTATAAAACGCTTCTTGATGCTATTTTAAATGATTATTCTAAATCAATCATAACACTGTTTGGATTAAAATTCAGTTCAAATTTTTTGAAACATTTTAATTTTTTATATAATTATTGTTTTGTACGAAGTCATTATACATTTATACGTAAATAACTCGATATTGGCAGACGTGTCTATGGAATCATTTGATTTTTAAAGTGTTCAAAATGTTCCATTTGCAGCTATTCAATTATTACAGATAAGTATTTTTAAGTAATCTATTGTTAAAAAATCAAAAAAATTTTTCATTCTTACTTTTATATAGAAAACGGTGTTAATTATTAACAGGGCTAGGATTTATATGCAACAACATGTTTTTTTTTGGTACGTCCAAATGGAGTTTTAGTAACTTATGTCCACAATTTATATTATTCCGATGAAAATGGTACTATTTTTTTATTTTATATTTTTGCATATTTAGTATGATCGTATTTATTGTATTTGAGCCCATAATAATTAAACTGGTCAAAGTATATAATTTGGTTTTTTTGTCAAACATAAATTTTATTTTCATAAACACAACCCTATGGTCATAGGCGCAATTAGAGTAAAAAATTTGGGGGGAGGCTTCAGCTCCTCCCATATATTTTTCAATCACTGCCTCTCCGAAATATCCTCTCAGCGCTCAGGGATAATATTTTGTTTATTGATAATGATAAACAACTGTGGCCCGTTATAATAAACACGATCTAAACTCTAGACGTAAAAGACGTATCTAAGATGGTGATTATAATATTGTTACTAAAAATAAATAACAAAAATTTATTTCATTCATTTTTTCAATAGTAATCACATATTTTTTTTTATTTATCAATATAATAATATAAAGTTCTGCATGATTTTTTTTGGGGGGGGGATTTGAATGTATTTTAGGGAGTTTAGCCCCTCCAGCGCCCCTAATTGCGCCTATGCCTATGGTACAATATGCGATAAGAGATTGAGCGTATATCGATTGCGCCAATATGACCGTTTTATACCTATAAAAAAAAAAATCGATTGCGCCGCGTATCAACTCCGCTGAATTTTTTTATTTATTGGTTCGGCCGGTTATCAATTCACTGAATATTTGTAAATTATTTATTTTAATAATAACAAAATGTAAAATGGTTATATTAATATAAAATTAATTTGCAGTTTTCATCTTTTGGCCAATTCACTTTTCAACCAAATTTAAAATAGGTCGATTCCCTTTTCGACTAAAACAAAAATGTATATAATACATGTAAAAAAATAAAATAACTGGTGTATAATATTTTATAAGTTGCATAAAATGTTGTAAAATAAAATATAGAAAATTATTTAAAATATAAAAATATCTATATATTAATATTATTTTAATTTTAATATGTCACAATATGTACAGTTTTATATATATAAAAAAAATATACAATTATCATGTATAATAGTAATGTATAAAATATATAAAAAAATAACCTATGTAATAGGTATATAATTATATATATTATATATACACCCATATATTATGGAAGTTGCCATCACAATCAAACACGACGACCACCGATCAAATAATTTATGACAAAATATTATAAATAGGTTTTAATAATTTTCGACATGTATAACATAAAATATAATATATTAAACTTTTTGAATTGTGTAATTTTTAAAATTACCTATTTTATATCACTATTATACTTAATAATTATTGACAAAAATTGTATATTATTATTTTATTTTTTTACATAATATTAATTATTATACATATTGTGATATATTAACATAAAAATAATGTTAATATATAGATATTTTTATATTTTAAATAATTTTCTATATTTTATTTTACAAAATTATATGCAACTTATACTTTTAATCATTTTCAAAATTATATAATTTTATAATTTCTATAATTTTACAAAAATTATTTACCAATTATTTTATTTTATTTTTTCATAATATATATTATATAATTTTTTTTTTGGCCGAAAAGGGAATCGGCCTTTTTTAAATTTAATCGAAAAGGGAATCGACCTATTTTAAATTTGGTCGAAAAGTGAATCGGCCGAAAAGGGAAAGTTTCAAGGTTTTTGGTCAAAAACGGCCATGCTTCATAAAAAATAATAAGAGCTTAGTCGCTGGGTTATTCAGGGGCTCAACGGCTCAGTCGTACACCGTTTCAATTCCATTACTTTACAATATGTTATAAATTAACGCGTCTTTAATTAAGTTAAAAATATTATTTCTAGTTTACTTTTTTTTGTATTTTGTTAATTCCTAAATTATCAATCCTCTCAACAATTCAAGAAGATTACTTTGAGCTACAAGTTATACAAGAGGTAAGGTGATATCTATCTTCGATATGTACCACGCATAGTCATATTAATATATTTATATAATATAAAAAGGAAAAAAATCTTTTACTCAATCTCCGTATTAAGATTTTATATTCAATTATAATATACAATATATAAAGCAATGAGTTGAGAATATAGATTTAAATACGATACATAAATATATTTTTATGCAAATATTGGATTAAACCTTTTACCTTATTTTTGACTCATTACAACACGTTGTGTAACGTGGTTAACTGCTGTAACGTATTATGTAGGTAATTTCAATTCAATTAAATCTGTGATCTTAGAATTAAATGATGAATAAAATTCGATGAAAAAAAGCTAAAGAATTGTTTGATAATCAATATTTAAAAAAATGATTTAGTATATATATTAAAAGTAATTTTCACTTTTTATCCCAAGTCATAACTAAACTACAAAATCAGAATTTAAAATTTCATGGAAGTCTACAGAATACAGATTATAATTAATGTTAGAGATCGACTTCTTAAGTGTAACATGCAGTATTAATTCAGTTAAAAATTTATTTTACTACGCAATACACATATTATAAACAAATAAATAGATTATTTTGTTTAAATCATGATGAGTACCTATAGTACCTATTTGTGTAAGATATTTTTTTATATTTTAAATAGGCGTTGTTAAATTATTTAGATGTGTATAAGGTAGTAGTAGGTACAAGTCCTGCACTGCCCTAAAAGTGACCCAGTCAGTCTACCAAAATATACAATAAATACCATAAAATACTGCCGTGTTCTACGTGAATTCGTCAATTGCGATAAATGCGATAAGATTGTAAAGACATTGGGAAAAATAGAATTCACGGCGTGCACTAGTCATTATAATCGCTATAATTCGTAATATCATTGATTATAAATATTTATTATCAATGGTAATATGCGGCATGCGGTAGTCGCGATAACTCACAATAAGTACCTAAATTTTTAGTTTTAATATTTTGATTTTTATAGTAAAAAAATTGATAAAAAATGCAGTAAAAATTGTTCACTATTTTAATTTAATTTAAAATTACAAAATCACTAAAGTATTGCAATTCATTTTGCTTACGAACTCTACATGCAGTATTGACAAGTCAACGCGATTTCCAATACCACAGACCGACCACGTTGTTCAAGTAATATATTTTTTTATATTATATTATTATAGATCCGTCATAATATTTTAGTATTTATTTAAATAATCAAAACGGTATTAAATGCATATACTTACAACTATTTTCAATGGTCTATGCATTCGAGTACAAATAGTACAATAGTACAAACCTCGTGGTTTTACACAAACTCCATCCACCGTTAATGAATAAATCAATAAATGAATTATTTTCCTAATTTCTAGTCAGTTTTCGATAAAAAAGTTGGATTGGCTCACAACTGGCATTTATTGACAACCACTTAACTCAGGTTTTAGTCGACACAGCAATTGGAGTCCCGATTCAAGACCAAAGGCCATACAACAATGTATTTTCATACATTGAATTTTGTATTTTTTTTAAATAAAAATGAAAACATAGAAAACAAATAATATGATACCTAAATAAATGTGGTCAAAATTAATTTAATTTATCTTTAAAATATGTAGTACGTTAGTAGTTAGTATTTTATAGGTACTAAAATATGTTATTGCTTAATTACTATTAACTTATTACTTATTTTAAGTAACCGCGTGTCCGTATTATATAGTACATATTATAGAATTAGAAATTTTTAAAATGATTAGTTTATATCATGTTTAAACTAGTAATAGAAAATATCATATTATATTTATATTAGGTAATCTCCTACTGGTAGTATTTTTATAGATGCACAGGTGGCAATATGTTATAGTATATAATTATCTCGTACAGTTCTAACTTACAACAACTTAACATTATGTATAAAATAACATTTTATCGGTAACCGGTGTTTATATACCTATGCATTTAATATGTAACCAGATATCAGACAAGTATATACGTTATTACTTATTATATGTAATAATAATTACTAGTATATGTACCACGACAGAAGTAGGTATGTTTGATGCTATGGACTATATTATGTATATAATACTTATTGTAATATTCAAAATTTATTAGACCATTGCCGTTAGCAATTTTCTCATTTATATTGAATCATCGGACGACAAAAGATTAATTAAATTCTATTCATCGTCGACACCAATACTAGTTTAATATTATTATACTGTCGCCAAGAAAAAAAATGCTAATCCCTTTCAAATATATGTTATAGGTGAATGCTTATATATACCATGTGTCACGATCTATCTATTGTCTATAAAGTGTATTTTATATTATACAACCACATGTCTTTTGAATATCGAATTGTGTCCGAGAGAGAATCGCTAAATGCAGCACCAATATAAGTTCATATTATACATAGGTGTGCACACATACATTACTATATAGGAACATATTATTTAAATTATAATAAGCAAACGGTTATTATAAACAACGCACGGTCGTCGTACTTATACCGTGTTTATGTATGTGTGTGAACACTACGAATATACGATGCAGGGGAGACCGGGTTAGCGGTTTTAATGAACGAATTAGCATTTCCGGTTGCCCTGAACGGGGTTAAACGAAGACGATATACTCGTTATTGTGGACGAGTGACGGAGACGCTTTGCGACTGCACGTTGATTATCATAATTAATATTATTACCATTATGATAATATTCATTATTATTTATAGGTATATTGTGCATGCGCATATACGACATTATTGGCTGTTATTAATAATAAAAAGACGGAAGCGGCACGCTGATATACCCATTATTGCAATAATTTTTGCACAAGGCCAACTGTTGACGCGACAGCCCTTACTCCCCCCCCCACTATCATGTGTCAAGGGTGTAACGATTTCATAACGGGTCTTCTAAACAAAAGGTGGTCGACCGTCTATGTATAATGTATGGCGTATACCTATACATAAATTATTATATTGTTTATACATTTTATATACCTATATTATATTTATATAAATATTATATTGTATATCGGTTGTTTCCACTTCTGCTGTATTGCAATAGAGGTAGTAATGAGTTACACGCGTATGTATACCAATACTAATTATTATAGGTATTATTAGAAGATTGACCATTGTTTCAAGTGCACGGGAGAGAATAAATGGCCTAAACGCAACAAATAAATTATACTCGGCGTGTTATACAAATCGACCAATGTCTTGTTTTTTACACTCGAAATATAATATTATATAATATACCTATAGTTGGACGCCTGGGTTCACCTAACCTAACCTAAACTAGTACGTCGCTGCGTTATTACAATGTTGGTGATATATAAAGACCGAATTTATATGCATTTATATGCAAGAAAAAAGTACATAACATGCAAGATAAAATTTAAATTTTCATTAAATTTTAATTTTACGCAGTAACAATTATTTATTAATTTTATTTAAATGTTCATAAACAAAAAGTATAAGATGTATAGTATAGCAAATATGCAATACAAAAATGTAATTTTTTAATATAAATTAAATTTTAATCATTAGTTAATCGTAATACATTGTAAGAAATATTTTATTAAAATCAAATAGTATGTAGGTATACATTAGACATAAATAGGAAATGTAGTAGGATTTAATGTAGTATGTTAATTTGAAAAATAAACTTATCAAAGTATGTTCCATGTTTATTTCTATGTATTATTTAAAATTTTGAAAATTTCAACAGAAATGTTGTATGGCTCAATTCATTTTCTAATTGTTGCCAGTTATGAATTTGGAATTTTAGACATTTTAACTGTTTAAAAATTAATTGGTAAATCACAAAATAATTTTTAGCAAAAAAACACGTACACTCAAACTACACCAACTTGGCTACAGCGTAATTCTTGTTAACAAAAATTGTCTTGTATAAATTTACCTATAGCAGACAGCTGTGGTTTTAATGATATATATATATTAGATGTTGTTTCGGGAATTTTATCAACAAGAGTAGATAAAGTAGGTAGCCACGTCTCCGCTATTAAACTCGTATACAACCAACCTATATGGAAGTATAGTGACTTATTATTAGCGTCCAAATATTCTTTGAAACGTAAAATATTTGATATTATATAAACGTACCTATAATCTTTTTTGCTCAACATCCTTTTGGATCGTTGGGTGTATATTGTACGGTTTTTTGTTAAAATATGCAAAAATATGCAGTATAACATTTTGATATTTAATCAACCAATTAATTATTTGTGGACACTCATTGACTGCATGTATGTGATGTTGAAAATAGCAACATGCATTTTATGCAAAATCCGGCCTTCAGTTATAATTATATAATTATTATTTTTATTATTAGGTATCAGTGTATTATTATTCACTATGTTTAATTATATTTAATTTACATGAAGTAATGTTAGAATAAGTATAATTATACTTGACCTAATTATGGTAGATACCTGCCTACAAAGTTTTGGTCACTATAATAATTAAGTATTGACGGTATTGTTATCATATAAATAAATAATATTATGATATAATATAATATAAAATATTATGTAATTATATAATATTTATAATATTCATTGTATAAAAACTATAAAAATATATGTTAATTAATTTAAACAATTAATTATAGGTATTATAGGTGAATCTTCTTCGATGCATAAATCAGAAATGGAACAAGACAAGCGCCAAACTGTGAACAGTTAGCTAATACTTCCACGTATCCCAAGTATAGAACTGTGCGATTTTGGTATGATCAATGGAAAAAAATTCATCTTGGACCTGTCTCAGGAGTTGGTGTTATACAAGTAAATTCTGTACTATTGATGTAAATCTGTATCGATTTTCTTACCATTATCATTTATCATTAATTTCTAATAAATCATTATTAACTGGATAATATCTGTTTTGTGTATATTTGAGAGTATATGTAATGCATATTGGCGCCATTATTTTATGTTCCTCTTATTGCTGTGCTATCACCGTTGTGCTGCTGTAGTGTTGGCAGCATTTAGCGCTATCAGTAGTCAGCTGCCGTGATGAGGCATATGATAATTGGGCATTTTTTTCATCATAATCGTTAATTATAAATATATATATTATTTTGTATTCTTGTTGTTCTTTTCATTCATTATACGTAACTTGTGCAATACCAGCTTATAATTGTATGTACCTATCTAGACACCTTGTCCTTTTTTTTGGCCTTTCTTGCAAACCTCTTGAGGTGAATATCGTTGATTTTTTGTGGTCTGCTGTGATCAACGCTGATATTTTTATTCTATTGTCTGGTAATTATGGTTCGGAAACTCTAATTTGAAAATTGTATTTATAGTATTATTGTTTTAGTCTAGGGTTGTCATTTTACCAGCAGTAGGACAATTTTGACGTTTCGTCCAGTATATGTGGTTTTGGACTTGGTTTATTGTTTGTTGGCTGCATAACTGCTAGCTGTGGTGTTTGTATTTTTTTTAATCTGACCACTTACGTAAGTGTTTGATAATTATGTGAAACTGCAGCTCATGCAATTAATTTTATATATTTATACATAAATTAAATTAATTTATTACTAATGTTGAAGCCGCCCGAGGTCATTAATTTGTATTTTATTATTGAAGCCAGTTGCGGCCCAAAATTGTTTATTATCACTGCCTCCTAAGGTATATAGGAGGTAATATGGTATAAGGATTTGTCTCGAACCCAACCCAAAAATTAAATTACTTTATTTAATATATTATTTACTATTAAAATTTTAGAATATAAACAAATTAGGTAGTAGGTGCTCTTTAAAAATATTGTTTCTCAAGCTTTTTTGTCTACATGCATTGGCGTATTTATGATTTTTTATCCACTGGTATCTACATGTGTATTTGTCTTTCTTAAATCAGTTAAATCATTAGTTTTAATGATTTTTTTATTTTATAAAATCACTGCTTAAATCAAATTTAAGAACAGATTAGTATGAACTATTTAAAGAATAATTCTGTGCAATCTTAAGTTATATCTAGATAAAAAATATATAGATACAAATTAAATACCTACATCTTATTTAGATAAATAAATAAATTAGTATCTACTTGGTAATCAAGATTTAAATTATGGAAATTTACATAAACCTCTTTGAGTAATATACTTGTATTTTTTTCAATAATCGTTTACTCATTTAATTATTTTGTATCAAATATAATATTACCACAATACTATCTATATGTAGTATACAGAGTGTAACTCGTCTATTTGACAAATACAATAAGGTCAAATAGACGAGTTACACCCTGTATACGAGTACAAAATAATGATAGAATTTGCTAGGCTGTGTCCCTGCAATAATTTTTATGCTAAAATATTTTAATGTTCAGTAAGTCATTTAACTAGTCCAACATTTATATTTATACATATACTAAAATATTTAGAGTTCGCTAGATGATAATGTTGTTTTGTTGTCAATTACTCAAGTGACATCTTGACGTATTAATTTTAAACACCAAATTATATAAATACAAATCAATTTAAACTTTGAAAAGTGATGTATTTTTATATAAATTTCCTAAACCGAGGGTCTAAATGTTTTAATTTTTTTCATAGTATTCTTGCTTCCGAATGCCCCTTGGACATCTGATGCCAGGGCAAGTGCCCTTAAAACCCTCCATCAATTCCGGCCCTAAGTCCATCTACATATTTATTTATTTGTATAGCGACAAACATTGTCCACTATTGCTGTGATCACTTTATGCACCAACAATATCGATTTTAAAAAAATGTATGGTTATACCTTTGTTTAAAACAGGACATAAATTATTATGTGGTAATCATCAACCAATCACTTTATCTTTAACGTTTACTAAAATTTTCGAAAAATGTATAAGGTCAGAATAGTAAATTTTTTAGATAAAATATCCTTCTTTTCAAGTAAACAATTTGGATTCAGATCTGGATTATCTACAACAGTTGCACTTTTTGAGATTGATAGCTTTATTATAAATTATATGGATGATAATAACAAAGTATTAGGTATTTTCCTTGATATTCAAAAACTGTTTGATTGTGTAGATCATAAGATATTATTGAATAAATTGAATCAGTCTGGCATTAGAGGAATACCAAATGATCTTATAAAATAATTTTTAAATGAAAGAACTCAAAGAGTTAAAATAGATGATACTTATAGTGAATCACTTAATATATAACTTGTGGTGTTCCCCAAGGCACAATATTGGGTCTTCTTTTATTCATTATTTTTATAAATTATTATGTAACCTTGTATTGAATTATTCAGTTTTGCTGATGACACTGCTATATTAGTAGCTGACAAATCAATTGATAAATTATTTAATAAGTCAAATTTTTTTCTTAATAATGTGTATTCTTGGTTCTGTAAAAATAAACAATAATTTAATTGTCCATTTTTTGAAATGTGTATGCAATTTTAATTCTTTAAACCTAACCTTAAAATCGTATTAATATTGAAAAAGTACAAGAAATAAAATGATTAGTTTTAGATTATAAATTAAAATGGGATAAACATATATTTTCAATTAACAATCAATTATGCAAATATTTCCATATTTTCAAAGAAGCTAGATATATATTTAATAATTCCAATAAAAGAATTATATTTTAACTTAAGTTCTATCTTTTTATTCATATGTTATATCTCTTTGGGGAGTAATTTTTAATAATCATTTAAATAAACTTAATATTTCTATAAATTGTGTCATACAATTTTTATTAATTCTACCTAATTTAACTAGTACTGCAATAATGTTTAAAGTACTTAATGTGAAAAATCTGAAATGTATTAATAATTTCTCTGTTTTAATCCAGCTATATAAACATAAACACTTAATTCCTATTTTTGATAATGAACACAAAACTAGATTTAAACAATATTAATATACGTTTACCAAATTGTGTAAAAGTTTATTGACAAAAAAGTGTATTTTATATGGGTCTGAAATTATGTTTAACTTTTAATATTAATATAAATAATTTTAGAAATTTAATTATTTTTAAGAAATATATTAAACATTTAGATTTAGCTTGTTCTTAAATTAATTTATTTTATGTCATTTATTTAACATTTTTTCTAAAATGTTTAATTAATTCTGCTTACTATATTTTGTATTAAATTTACATTAATTTATTTCTGCTGAACATGATATTTTAAAATGGAATATTCCACTGTACTCCTATATTTTTGACTCTACATACTATTTATTTGTTCATACCAAATTTTATTGTATTATATTGTTCTCTTTTATATTCTTAAGAATTGCTCTCCCGGCACAAGCTTTGTTTACCGAGGGTGCTGCAATATTGTATTTATAATTGTATAATTTGATGTAAAAACTTGTGATGTTGCAATAAATGTATCATTATTGTTGTTAAAAATTAATCTATTAACCAATAAAAATTAATGTTATGTATGAATATGATATCAAACAGTAAGTTTAATAGTAGAATATTAAAATTTTTACTAAAATTGGTTTATACAATTATAAATGCTTGCTAATGTTTTAAATTTATGATTATATTATTATAGACAGTGTTTAACCATTTTTGATCCATTAATATCTGGTTTTCTAATTAGTATTCATAAATCTGTCTCTAAGAGCAAATAATTGTATTATATTGTCACATTCTTAACATATTAAAATATTTTCTAATATTAAAAAAATTGAAATTAAATTAAATTGAATGCTTTTAAATAATATTTTATTACTTTTTAAATATTATGTATAATTATTTCTAGTAGTGATTTAATTTTATAATTATTTATGTGAAGGATAATTTTATCCAGACAGTATCAAAGTACTATCTTTAACAAGTTGGTATTGATTAGTATTTTAAATACATTTTTGTAAGGCTGGGGAAGTTAACTATTCTTCTAACTCGTTAAGTTAATATAGAAAAATTTAACTATGTAAGTTAAGTTAAAAGTTAAAAGTTACCTAGTTAAAATCTCACTTTATTTTTCATATAAAATTAAAAATTACCTATACCTTTTTTGAAAGCTAACAAATAACATAGTAATAGAGAACTTATAGTTTTAAATAAATCTATATTAAAATTAATTGGTGTACCTAATGTAGTTATCCGATTTTTCCTTATTATTACCTTGAGCTGATTAGGATATTGTTTTTGTGAATTTTTATCTATTAGATTTTATTACTTATAATTACTATGTTATTAGATGGTCCATATTATAATAGATTTTTATTACTTAATTGCGATGTTATTAGTCAATATTGTAATATATGGTAAACACTAAATAAAAACTTATGGATAGTTTCCTATTTACCATATTTTGTATAAAAAGGGTTGCTTCATTATGAGATTAGACATATTATTTTGACCACAATTGTGCATAGACCAGTGAAGTTGTTCTACACTTAACAACCTATCGGGCTAGGCTTTTCTATTGTCTCAATAAATAAACATGCTTTAAAATTTATTATGTGTTATTATTTACTTCAAACTTCATATCACCGAAGCAGACCAACAACAAAATGGACTTTGTCGTTAAATCGTGTTGAGTCTATCGTCACAGAGACCGTCTCATTACACTAAGTACTCATATACTTTAATAAAATTAATTGTATGTGTTTGCTTACCTAATGATCTGAACAAATTATGTAGGTATATCATTACAACCACTGATGTCTGCTGTAGG
Organism: Rhopalosiphum maidis; assembly: GCF_003676215.2. NCBI lineage: Eukaryota > Metazoa > Arthropoda > Insecta > Hemiptera > Aphididae > Rhopalosiphum > Rhopalosiphum maidis. Next base: position 92,766,445 of record NC_040878.1, on the reverse strand, counting down.
TTAATTTATATAAGACAATTTTTGTTAACAGGAATTACGCTGTAGCCAAGTTAAGTGTAGTTTGAGTGCACATGTTTTTTTGCTAAAAATTATTTTGTAATTTACCAATTAATTTTTAAACAGTTAAAATGTCTAAAATTCCAAATTCATAACTGGCAACAATTAGAAAATGAATTGAGCCATACAACATTTCTGTTGAAATTTTCAAAATTTTAAATAATACATAGAAATAAACATGGAACATACTTTGATAAGTTTTTATTTTTCAAATTAACATACTACATTAAATCCTACTACATTTCCTATTTATGTCTAATGTATACCTACATACTATTTGATTTTAATAAAATATTTCTTACAATGTATTACGATTAACTAATGATTAAAATTTAATTTATATTAAAAATTACATTTTTGTATTGCATATTTGCTATTCACCTATAATACCTATAATTAATTGTTTAAATTAATTAACATATATTTTTATAGTTTTTATACAATGAATATTATAAATATTATATAATTACATAATATTTTATATTATATTATATCATAATATTATTTATTTATATGATAACAATACCGTCAATACTTAATTATTATAGTGACCAAAACTTTGTAGGCAGGTATCTACCATAATTAGGTCAAGTATAATTATACTTATTCTAACATTACTTCATGTAAATTAAATATAATTAAACATAGTGAATAATAATACACTGATACCTAATAATAAAAATAATAATTATATAATTATAACTGAAGGCCGGATTTTGCATAAAATGCATGTTGCTATTTTCAACATCACATACATGCAGTCAATGAGTGTCCACAAATAATTAATTGGTTGATTAAATATCAAAATGTTATACTGCATATTTTTGCATATTTTAACAAAAAACCGTACAATATACACCCAACGATCCAAAAGGATGTTGAGCAAAAAAGATTATAGGTACGTTTATATAATATCAAATATTTTACGTTTCAAAGAATATTTGGACGCTAATAATAAGTCACTATACTTCCATATAGGTTGGTTGTATACGAGTTTAATAGCGGAGACGTGGCTACCTACTTTATCTACTCTTGTTGATAAAATTCCCGAAACAACATCTAATATATATATATCATTAAAACCACAGCTGTCTGCTATAGGTAAATTTATACAAGACAATTTTTGTTAACAAGAATTACGCTGTAGCCAAGTTGGTGTAGTTTGAGTGTACGTGTTTTTTTGCTAAAAATTATTTTGTGATTTACCAATTAATTTTTAAACAGTTAAAATGTCTAAAATTCCAAATTCATAACTGGCATCAATTAGAAAATGAATTGAGCCATACAACATTTCTAGTGAGATTTTCAAAATTTTGAATAATACACAGAAATAAACAAGGAACATACTTTGATAAGTTTATTTTTCAAATTAACATACTACATTAAATCCTACTACATTTCCTATTTATGTCTAATGTATACCTACATACTATTTGATTTTAATAAAATATTTCTTACAATGTATTACGATTAACTAATGATTAAAATTTAATTTATATTAAAAAATTACATTTTGTATTGCATATTTGCTATACTATACATCTTATACTTTTTGTTTATGAACATTTAAATAAAATTAATAAATAATTGTTACTGCGTAAAATTAAAATTTAATGAAAATTTAAATTTTATCTTGCATGTTATGTACTTTTTTCTTGCATATAAATGCATATAAATTCGGTCTTTATATATCACCAACATTGTAATAACGCAGCGACGTACTAGTTTAGGTTAGGTTAGGTTAACTCAGCTATAGCTTCAGGCTAGGTATATTATATAATATAGAAATAACCCCATAATTAGAAGTAAGAATAGTATCTAGTCAATGACATAGATTTTTTTCATTTCAATAATTGAACATTGTTATATTATTTTATTATATTATTATAATGCGAGTTATGGCTTATGGACATTCGTAAATGTATAAACCATTTACTATTTTAAAATGCTCATTACTTGCTTTATTAATAAAATATAAAAAAAGAACCTATGTCTTCGGGGAAATAATATTCTTAGTTCTTTGTTTCTTACTTTTAAAATTGGTAATAGGTCACTCTAAAATTAAATATAACAGAGTGAAATTAATTATTCAAAACTTGATATATTACGATTGTTACTTATACATTTGTAAGACGGAGACATTATGCATGTGGGTATGGCAACATTTTAACTAGAAAAAAAAACAATTTTGAGGGAAATTCTGTTTTGTCTATGTCGTAGCGAATCTGAGAGAAAATAAGTGCGAAGCGGTGAAAATTGAAAATAATAATAGGTACATTGAAGATTCTTCAACTCATATACATATAATATTATGACTAAAAAAATCTGGAAATATCAATATTGTTTAACACACGCACTAACATATAGAACGTTACCAAAAATGTGATTTTATTAGACGTACCAAATTGATTTTATTTATTTAATTTTTTGTTTTTATTTATATAATTGTTAATGGCATTTTTATAATAGAAAACGGCAAGAATACAAGCCCGACATGATTTTGGACGTGTTCTTTGCCAAACGTACCATATGATTTAATGAAGCTTAATGATGCGATAAGAATTCTAAAAACAGATTGGAATTAGCGTCAAGACTACTTGATAATGATTTTCCCACATTTTAATTTTTTAATTTTAACTTCCATAAAAATTGAAAAATTACACTTTGTTAATTACTCCTTTTTAATATAACGTTTAAAACATTAAATTCGTATGTTTCCTTGTAACAAATACCATTGTTCATTAGTATTTATAATCAATGCAAATACTAATAGAAAAATAATAAACAAGTTGTTTGGGTCCGAATACGGACGGGATAGCCCCACTCGGATTACTGAGAACGATGATACCCCTTAAAATCCTGTGGTTAGGCAACTAATATCGCATAGTTAAGGTGTTGTTGGCTAGGCAACTATACTATGCACGACGACGACACGGAGGAACGGGATTATATATATATGTTACGGGCAAAGTAGAAAGTCGGGCACTGTGCACAATGCCCGATTTTCAAGGGCAAAGTTGGAATAAGTTAACGTTGCCCGGGCATTGTATACAGTGCCCAATTTGATTTGGGCACAGTTGATTAAATATTGAATATTATATAAAAAATTAAAAATAAAGATATTAAAAATAAATAAAGTTGCACAGATTTAATATTTAGATTATTTATTATTAAATTACAATTATTATTTATTTGCTTTGTTTATTACCACATACACCACTATTATGACACTTTGAGTTGCAAAGACGACCAGATCTTTTACATTTTACATCTTGCCACTTCTCTTAATGAAATGTGTACTGGTGGTACATCATCAGCCTGGATAAACACCTCTTTGCATATTGTGAATTGGTTCCGACTGTAGAGTTGATGTAGTCTGCCCTCGTTTGTTCCAATTTCATATAAATTATCTTTTACTATAAAAAAATTATTAATATAAAAATTATTTTATAATTAAAATTATTTTAAAATTAATTACCAGAAAGTATAACTCCCAGAATACACCGAAGATCACATCTTGCTCGATCTACATCAGGAATTTTTATTTTAACATTTTCTCCTTCTTTTCCTGGAAAAAAAACGTTCTTCAGATAAATTCTTCATTTTTTTAGCTTGTACTTTAAGATTTTCAGCAGATTTCGATCGATTTGAAGAAATTGATTCTATTCTCAATTTTATTTGATCGTTTTCATCTTCATCAGAAAAAAGTTCTTTTGCACTGTCCTTATCACTTCCATCACTTTTTTCGTGTTTCTCGTTTATGTTTTTGATATTAATTCCACAGCCTAGAGCTTTTTCTAAATCTTCCTCTGATTTTAAAGTAGAAATTAAATCGGTTGGAATTTGGGTTGATTTTAGGCCAACTTTAGCACGTGTTCCGAACATAGCTTCGTATGGCGAACGTTTTGTACCATGGTGAAAACTCCGATTCTTCATAAATTGAACAAATTTAAGACCTTCGCTCCACTTTCTGGAATTATTATCGGCTAACCATGTTGCGAGAATATTTTGAATATCTTGGTTGGCCCTTTCAACAGACCCTTGACTTTGTGAGTGTCTAGGCTTTCCGTGGACAATCTTAAGTTCTTCCCACATACTACACAACTCAATAACAACTTTATTGGCGAATTCCCTTCCATTATCACTCTGCAAAATTGCCGGGGCTCCAAATGTTGTAAAAATATCAATTAACACGTAGGCTACTTCTTCAGCCCGTTTATGAGTTAACGGTCTAAGAATTACGAACTTCGTAAGGTGATTTTGATAGACCATTATGAACTTGTAATGGTCATCAGGCTGAGCTTGCATGTCTATTAAATCCACTTGACAGCGAGAATTAATTTCTGATGAAAGTATAGGTTTTACAACTAAACCTTTTTTAATTGTACTGCTTTTTTTTTGACAGTGGTCACATAAATTTAAAAATATCATTATAGTCTCCCTTGTTATATTTTTATATTTCAAGTTCAATTCATACTCCATACGGTTTCTACCTCCATGTCCCACAGGTGTATGTGTTTCATTCAATAGTTGAAACAATTGTTCGTTGTAAACATAATACTTAGTTAAATTACCTTCGGATACTGGAACTACTAACTTTTCAATCCCTGATATATTTACAGCATCGTATTTTTTAATTAATTTGTAATCATCTGCAGTCTTTTTTGTGGTTTTAGTTTTCACATAATTCACTTTTAAAATTAATTTATCGTATTTTACTTTATTTAAAAATACAGTATTTGCATTTTTGTTTAATAGTAAATTGTTAAACTTCTCAATAAACTTGTTTTCCATTTTATGTTAGAAAATAGTACACAAATACCTGAATAATAGTTAAAAACGATGACCAAAAGAAAAAATAACACTACACGCAACTGCACTACCTACACTACCATGTCAGACTACGCGACGTCGCCGTCGTGACAATAATCATTAGAAAATATCGAATAGGAATTTAACGATTCGATTATGAAATATTATCTATAATACTGTGTGAACTCTTTATCGTTTAGATTACGGTTCGGTTCGTACTATCGCAGCTATCGCGTTGTCGTGTACGAATAAAATATATAATTATAGTTTTGTAGTGATATTATTACGTATAAATGCAATTTGATATAAAAGTGTGCAACGCACTGTATAATTCACTTTACCCACTTGAACCTGGGCAGGGTACACTTTGCCCGGGCAGTCTAGTACAATGCCCGGTCAATGTATGACAAATTTGAGTATTAAAATGATCATTCTTACATTGGCCAAAATGTTCAATGCCAATGCCCGGATTTCCTACTTTGCCCGTAACATATATATACAGTGACAAGGGAAGCAGGATGGTACAGGTTATGTAGTGGGGCTCAGGGGCACTGTGGTTGATCCGGTCTGGTGCAATGACCACAGGGGTAACTATTATAACTATTACTATTATTATTAACTATTATTATTTTTAATAGTAGTTACTATTGTAACTACTATTTACTAGTAAATTAAGGCAGGTGATTGGTGGGCTGGTGACTGCTGATGCAACTAGATGACCGAGGCAGCCTCACTTACACTCCCCAATGGGTGCTGGTGGACTTACGTGGACCACGAAGTAAGCATTGAGTGAGAAGGTGATTGGCGAGCGCGTCGCAATAATCCATATTATAGTGGATACAACACGAATGAAATCATTGATTCACTCGTCTGTTGGAAACAGATCGTTTATTTGTATTGATGTGATATATATGTATGTGTTCGTGCCGCAATGACGATGAAACACGACAACGAGTTTTTTATTACAGCAGTACATGTGTGATCAGTACGTTCGCATGGAAGTGAACTATTTGCGCTATACTCGAGACAATCAGTGAGCGATCTTTGCTGATGCTTATCGTGGCCTTGTGGACCACATAAACTAACAGCTCAACGTTGACGAAAATAGACACCGTCGGTCGCAGGTTGGGTTAGGTTACCCCTTACTCCCTTCCTAGGATACCAGCTAATCGTACGGTTAGCGGGTACTGCAACTGCTGGTTAGGTTAGGTTAGGTTAGGTTAGGTTAGGTTAGGTTAGGTTAGGTTCCCGGCCCTTCGGGGAGGCATGGGCATGCCACCGGGCGCGTCCCCAGGTTGCGGATAGGGGAATGCCCTGCAGATATGCAGGGTAGTCGCGAAATAAGCCATACCCTTCGGGATTGGACGAATAAGCGGCCGCGGACAAGCTCACCACCGGGGGAACGATCGACCCCCGGTGTCCAGGAGGATCAGGAAAAAAGACGGAAAAAAGACAGACGATGCGAGGCTGGCGTCGTCAGTGGAGGTCAAGCCACACAAAAAAATAAAAACAAAATGGAAGCTGAACGTAAAAACGAAGAGTCTCGTCCTGGTGCCACCCTACCTGGGGTGGTCGGACACCAGGAGACGGCAGTTGGGGGTGGCTCGCCCCAAAGGTCGACATCAACAAGCCAGATCCCGAATGAGGGGGTGTCCAGCGTGGCCCTCTCATCCGGTAATAATACGACCGCTGAGACAGTCGTGTCAACTGGCACGCAATGGAAACAGGCACCACATGGAGGAAAAGATACGGACGCATCAAAAACTGGCGAGTCATCTGGCCTCGCGGCAGGTGCAGACAAGTCGAGCAATAAACCTGTCGGCCTCCAGAATAGGACAATTGATATTGGTGCTCTCAGTGAGGAAGCCCTTTTGGACTTGCTACGGGGGTATATCAATTCAATGTGCGCATTCGCTGGGGCAACCAGAAACGTTCATAAAGAGTTGAAGGAGACGCTTACTAACTCCAGCAGAATCATGGCGCAACTCGTCAAGGTGCGTCAGCAAGGGCGGAACAAAGACGCTCCGGCCAAGGTGCAAAAGTCGGCCTGCACTATAGATGCCGAGACACAGAGCCCCTGTTGGTGGGACATCGGAGGCGATAGAGAGCCGAGGAACCAGGCGACCAACACCAAACGGATGAGAGACGGAGAGAGCGGCGAGCCAACGGATCAGCAGGTCCAAACAACAGTGTGGACAGAAGTGGTCAAGAAGAAGAAAAGACAAGGTCCCGGCTAAGATGGGATTTGACCTCCTGCAACGAAGCCAAAACCTTATAAATCAAAGAGACGTGAACAAGGACGCGGCCAGCGGCGATCTTGGTCGACGTTAATAATCAAGCAGATCTTTCGAACCTGGTGAAGAAGATTAGAGACGGTGTACCCAGATGTAATAGGAGAACGCGTAGTAGGGAATAGCATACAAAGGCCGGGCACATCTTGTTGGAAATCAAGGGTGATGCAGAGGAGGTCGACGGCGGTAGGTTTAGGTAGTTAGGTTAGGTGAGTTAGGTTAGGTTAGGTTATGTTAGGTTAGGTTAGGTTAGTAGGTTAGGTTTCGGTTAGGTTAGGTTAGGTTAGGTTAGGTTTAGGTTAGGTTAGGTTAGG
>NC_040878.1:92720900-92758871 GCF_003676215.2 Rhopalosiphum maidis | reverse complement strand
TATTATTTTTTTGAAACTGAAATAGGTTAAGATACTTTAAAATTAGAAGAATAATTTTTTTTTATAATCTGTATATTACTTTTTATAGAAAACATGTAACATGGTACCTAAAGCCAAAACTGATAACAGCAAAAATGATTTTATTTTTAATTGAGACAAAATCACCAACAGTTTCTAATAAAAAAATGTCAGATAAAAAAAAAGGAATAAATAAATGGATTCTACAATAAGTATTTATTCTATTTATATATCTGTGAAATATACAAAATAGGAAAAACCAAAAAAAAAAAAAAAACAGTATTCCAACCTAGGCGTTTAATACGTCTACAATATGAGGCAGTTTCATAAACACCTAAGTGCTGTCTTAAAGTTATTATCTATTTCATTACAGGTAAATTCCCTATCAAAGTTATTTCACAGACAACAGTCTTTCGCAATTCTTTCGGTCGTGCCAATTTTGAACAGAATTAAAAAAATTCTTTGTTGGTTTTATGTAATGGGATGTTTTTATTTTTGCTTAATGAATGACGAAAGACATCGTGAGACGACTTAGAAAGCGAATAACAATAAGAAAGCCATCATGAGACAGAAGAGACCCATGGCTTCAGACAGAGCAAATCCCAAAATAGCATAAGAGAAAAGTTGTTGTTTGAGTGATGGGTTACGTGCGTAACCAATGATTAAGGATCCAAAAACGGTTCCAATTCCAGCTCCTGAAAACATAAAATAAACAAAAATTTAAAAACTTTAAAATTATAAATAATAATAATGATATAATATTAAAATAAAACTACATTTTTTTTTAAAAAGATAATAACCAATTCTGCGCATTCCTTCTAGACACCCTACCATAATGAAACTAATTTTAATGGCTGGAATGTTGAGCAGGGTCACGCAAAATAAAGAATATATTAATATCTTCATTAAATCTTTTCTTCCTATGCTCACCGCGGAATAAGAACGTACCATGTCGCACAGGCGGTGGACAGATTTTCCACCGCAGCCTTGTTATAATTAGGCTGTAAATATCTATTCTTTTTTTTTTTTTTTTTTTGTTAGCCAATTAGCGACGATCTGTGCGCAGTGAACCTGTTTTGGTTCAACAGCCCAGGTACATTCTTAATCTGCGACGAGTATAACTTCAATTTAAATTAATATTCATGTTCATAAGACATTAATAATCTAACTTTAACTATAGTATATCTAAATAAAGAAAATTTTTTTAGTAATATAGTAAAATTATGAACCAATATTACAGATAATATGATTGCAGCAATTAAGTGTATAATTGTTTACAAAATTTAAAAATACTTATAGAACTTGAAAATATTCACAGCAATATTACCTATTAACATTTTACAAGTTATATAATACTCGAAATCAAATTTACATCAAATACACTTAAATATTTAATATAAATTAGGATGGAAACAAGAAAAATAAAGTAAAAAATATAACTTAAGGTGGCTTAATACAACAGACATGTATCAATCAGTGTTAAATAAAACAGAATAGATACTGAATTTAGAAATAAAAAAGATTGTTTGATTATTGAAGAACAATTAATACTGACAAAACAATTGAAGTTCTAGTAATTTCTTGAAAAAAATAACACTACTTTATATAAAAAAAATTATTGAAAAACTTACATATTTTTAATACCATGCTTCAATCCCTTGTACCAATAAAACAATCACAAATCCAAAACTCAAGATCATGCAAAAGCTTAAAAATGAAATAGCAAAAGCTTAAAATCAATCTAGTAACAGGAAACTTCTTAGTAATAAAAAAAAGTAAACAATAAATTTAATTAATAAAATTAGTGTTTACCCTTATGTATAAATTATAAACAATTACAATTGACAAATAAGATGAAGACTATTTTATTATGACAAAATAGTATATGAAATATAATAAAACCAAAATATTTACTTTACAGTAAATATTCAATGAAACTTTTTAATGGCTTTAAACAATGGAAATATTTAATATTCAAATAAATTTGTAGCGCATACTTATTCTTTTACTATCACATAAAAAAAAACTGGTTTCATCTTAAAACTAAATAATACTTTATATTAAATTAATTTTAACATACATTTTCAATAGAAAATCTATGGTTAATTGATGAAAAAATAAAACTCCTGAAAAATTAAACCATATTTCCATTAAACACCAAATAACAATAAAAAAGTAACCATGATACACATAAGGCCCATTGCTTCGGCCAGGGCAAATCCTAAAATTGCATATGAAAAAAGCTGCTGTTTTAATGACGGGTTACGTGCATAGGCTAACATTAAGCAACCAAAAACCACTCCGATTCCAGTACCTGCGAGGATGAAAAGCAACAAATGTTAGGATAAAAAATAAAATAAAAAATGGAAAAGATGGTTGCACTAATTATGTAATTGGATAGTAGGACAATTAATAAAATATAGAAATTAAATTTAAAGCAATAGATAATAAAACATTACATTTGTGAAAATCAGTAACTAGTTTATATTTTTATTAAGCTATATAAATAATAAAATAAATTAAGTATCAAAAAAAGCTCATACTTAGACAAAAGTGCAAACACCAATTTCAAGCAGTACACATTTGCATATTGAAAAAATAAATTATAGTTCATAATATAAAAATACCTGATCCAGCAATTCCTACTGTGGCTGCACCAGCACCAATGAATTTTGCAGCAGAGTCAATATCTCTTGACACAGCTGATGTTTGGAATCCTCTGACAGCATTTACCTGATTAATAAATTAAATATTTTATTTGGTATAAAAGTTTAATGTTTAATTTAATGTTATCTTACCAAGCTTCCGTTGGAAATAATGGCACTGGGAGTTTGTTGGTTTTGGGTGCTGGGTCCATTTGAGACAATGCTGCTAATTGGCCTGACAATAGATGCCCTGGAGTTGGAGAGGATCTAAAAATGAAAAATTAAATCAATTACTTAGAGATTAGTTAATGAACTATCAATGTTTAATAGACTTATTTTAGTTTTAACCCTAAATTACACGCATTAAAAATATTCACGAGATGCACACTGCACAAAATTAAAATATGATAAATTGAAATAATCATTATTTTATTGCTCTTATATAAATAAAAATTGTCAAATGCTTTTATTGATACTTGATATAAACAAATTAAACTTTCATATAAATATTATAACACAGTTATATCACAGTATACCACGCAGGCTTTTAGACAGTTTTTTCAATAGATTATGAACTTTAAACCTTTCTATAGTACAGGAATCAAATTGTATAAAATTGGGAGTTGTATCTTATTTTAGTTTATCACCTAATTAGAAGGTACCTAGGTAAGGTTAAATTAATATTTCGTATTTTAGAAGCAATGAACATAATTCTAAAAGCCTAGTCTTTTTGACCATGAAGTGTGTAATCTAAGGTTAATACCTTACTATGCTACTTCAGATTTATTAAAAGTAATTTAGAAATTAACTACCTACAATGGATTTTTTAAACCTAACCTGGTAATTCAAAATCATCAACATTTAGGTATAATTATTAAATCTTCATAAAATAACTATAAATTTTCTTCTCATTTTATTTAAATTATTTACATTTGTGTCATTATAATCAACTTTATTTTCAAGTGGATCTCTCTTAGTTCATTAACTTATTATATCTAGCAGTTATGATGGCTAACTATTTAATAACATTGGTAAAAATACAAATTATTTACAGATATATAATCATACATGACCTCTACATTGTAAAGCGAAAATCAAGCATAAAAATAAGAATTAACTAGCGAAAAACGTAAATAATATTGAGAACTAAAATTCCTGAAATAATGTAAGTATTGAAAAAAATGTTAAGACTATTGGTATGAAAAATATACAGTTATATGCAGTAATTTAATTTAGGTTAAAATATATATATTAATATAAAAGTTAAATGAACTAATGTAATATAAGTATATTATCTTATATTAAAGTATCAACTAAAAATATTTTATAGACTAGTTTAAAAAATTGTTAGGAAGGCTATCGCCCTTGCAATCACCTTCACCCAATTACAGCTCTTTAACCTCAAACCAACCCTTTTTTTCATTAAGATAAAACATAGGATTTTTCTAAGATACCATAGTCACTCAATCAATCATTACTGTTAATCTTAACTCATTATACTTACGGCGGAGCGGACAGCGGGTGCGACGGCTTTGGCTAAGGAATACATTTTTGTATGTTGTAGATTTTTGTGGGCTGTGTTAAAACTGAAAAATAAAAACACGGATACATACAAGATTAATGAAAATGACCAATTAACCTCGTGCTACGACAGATTTAACCTTTGGCAAGGGCAAATTTGGAAAATAAGGGACCCGAGTAAAACGGCACAAGGTGAGATGGTGCCTCGAGAAAACCTATGATTTAGGTACTAGGGGTGAAAATGAAAATTCGTAATGGATGAATCAGAGATCGAAAAAATGATTAAGTTCGGTTTGCGCCGTCTTGAGGCGTGACCCGACAGAAAAAAATGGCGGACGGCACGGATGGATCGTCGTCTTATCCGTTGACGATCGTCAATGGTAGACGCGTCAACCACAACGAGTCGGTTCAGTTGAGCCATCGGTGCATTTTTTAAAGATGTAAATTGAGCAAAGATGAATTTAATGTTTTACTTACCGAATGCAGTGCCGTACAGACCGGGATGGATATGAGTATGTGAGACGAGTGGCGGCGAGAAAGAATGACAGACAAACGAGACGGATGGAAACGACGTCACAGATACTATGCGAGTATGCGACCGGGTCGTGCGGCATTGCGGCGGCCCGGAATAGAGCACCATGGTCGACCAATCCGAAGCGAGGACACCAGTGAGTACGGCAACGTCGGCGATACGATGGACGAAGCCCGACGACCGATCGAACAGCTGACTACAGTGGTTACAAAAACATGCAAATTCTAATGACAGGCCGGCCGGTGAGCTTTTGAGAGCCATGGCACACGTCCCGCCATTTTTCAAAACATAGCTCCTCTGGCTGTATACAAGTTTATACTAATTGTATTTTAGTATTTAGTTTGGTTTTGTTCGTTAACCATCAACTGTATAATTTGTTATTTGTTAATTATTAACGTAGTCAACATTTGATAACTGGGATATACTTTTAAACTAAGATAAATAACTATCATGTATCGCGGTTACAAGTTACAATATATATTTCTGAAAGGTGGTCGCTTTTAAATTTATGTTCTTCTTGAAATGAAATACAATATTATATTGATATTTTAATTTAAAATAAAAATTATTTATTTACATTAAATAGATTTTAAATATTTATTTAAATTATATTTTATAAAAATTAATTAATATCATCTACACTATACAGGCTGATTCGCCAAGTTTTTTTTCCCTTATTTTAAAAATTCTTGAATTTTTTTGTATTACTTAAGTCTTAAGTAGTGTTATGTGGAGAAATATAAGCTTCAGTTTTTTTTCGAATGAGAACCACTTTTTCTAATATAAATTATTTAGCAGATATTTTTTCTGAATGTTTTCTACGCATCTATACTATAAGTTATTTAACTTTGTGTTCTAAGAATAATAGAAGTTTAAAAGATGACTATGGTAATTTAAAAAATGTAATCATTTACATTAATCTACCAAATTTATAATTTATAAAAATAATACAGACATCTAGTTATAATAAATATTAAAACCATTTAAATTACATCTATTTTATACTTATAGACATTTTTAATGATTATTATGTTATAATTATGTTTAATATATAAAGATTTTAATAGCTGAAAAACTATACTCGTTCGAATTTTGAATCATCCAGATTCCAGATCAAAACATCACATTTTTTTTTTTTTTTTAATTCTTTCAATAATTTATTATAAAAAGTATGTATAATAATCACTATGCTATACAATAGAGCGGTCTAAGTTTGCATATATTTACTAAAAATTAAAATTACAACTTATTTGCGCATATTTTTACAACTCGTTTGCATACAGATTATTTCTTGTACAACTGCTCGTTTGGGCACAGAGTATATGTATACTCATTACACAATATATATTCTTAATATTCAAATGCTTATCACCTATAAAATGCTTCATCTTCGTTTGTAGTACTTAATTGTTTATCATTTCATTTAGTTTTCTAACAGGGGTGAGTAGTATAAGTTCAAGTTTTAATTTAAGACGCAAAAACATAACCAGAGAAGCCTATACTTCATCAAGTGGAGCAATTTATATCATACCTATTAATTGTATATTTTATTTCTATTTTTTCTAGTGGTAACTAATATACAGCAAACTAAAAAATATTAAAGCCATACATACGTTATAACAAAAAAAAAAAAATATATAAAAATTGTATTGAGGAGAAATATTTTTGGGTAAATAAAATATTCAATGTTGTATTAACTTCAAATGCTCATAAAAATTCATGTGATTTTAAAAATCTTGGATATAAAAAGACATTTTTTTGTAATTTCTAAATCAATATTTTTAAATTAGGCTTAACTTTTTTTAAAATTCCAGAATTGAAGTGACTTTGTATTAAAGTTTTGCATCTTAGGCATAAATAATAACAATGTTATTTTTATTATGTATTTTAAGTATATAAAATAATTTGCAAATTTTCTCAATTTTAAACATTTATAAAAAAAATCTTCGGATCATGTTTTTTTGATATTTATTAATTGATAAATGGATAGCTTTAGAGGAACCGTGTATTAACTTTACAATTATTTTAACTAAGTTTACTGTGTTAAATTGACTTTAAAGTTAAAACTGTACCTATTTAACAGCTCAAAAACAGCCAAAATACTAAATATTTAAAATGTTATCTATTTATTTATAAAATACTAGTAAACATATTTGGAGAAAATTAAAGTACAGAATATGATTATTTGTTTTTAAGTTACATCAAAAAAACAAAGTATAAAAATAAATAAATACCTACACATCATTGTAGCATCAAATATCAATATATTCATCGCCACGCGCAGAATCTATAGGGATGAGGGTACTTATTTGAAAAACAGAAATTTGTAGGTATCACAACAGGACACTCTATAAGTAGTGTAAAATTTTAAAACATTTCATATTCTTATGAATTGGCAAATATATAAAGTATATTTAAAATTCCAAAAATCATAATTTTAATTAATTAATGTTTAAATGAAAAAGTGGGTTTAAACATATTCTGCGAATCACTAAAAACCTTTAGACTGTAAAGTAGCACAGTAATAACAACCTAGTAGGTATAAGAGCATTATTATTTATCAATAACAATACATAAGTATTTATATACATATATTTTTAATATATTCGTATTTTAATGTAATACTATATTATAATACATTATAATACATAATTACCTATTTTACATTTTAAAATTTTAAAAACCCAATAAAAATTTGTTATAACTCTAATTAGAATTTTAAATACTATTTAAAATTATAATAATACCATATCAAAACCGATGTAATGGCTATAATTTAAAATTTTTAAAATAAATACAAAAAATTGAGCTAGGTAATTAATTCTAAAAACATTATCTTATGTATTATTGTAGGTACGTTAGATGTATTGGTGTATTTATAGAGGTATTATTTACTTTTTGTGAATTATTAATGATATAGGTTATAGGTACTCGTCTGTTATTAATTCTTAAAATAATATTTATTTAAAAATTTTAAATATAATATATTATGCAAACGCAGATTTTCGACAGGTTGTTAATTAATTAATTTGCACCTAGTAAATATATTAAGCAGTGGCTTGGGAAACGACAACTTCAGAGGCAATTACCTCTGAGATTTTTTTTGAACAGTGGGGTGAGTGGTAGTCGTTGGGTCCCTAGTTGAAAATGTGATATGAATGATATGATATACTAAATGGGTAGTCAATAATGATCTGAAATAATATAATAAGTTGTATTATATTATAATGCGTTTAAGCATTAATTACTTTAACATTTAAAAGATGCTTTACAGGATTTTTTTGAAGCCCTCCCCCATCTACTGTAATAATAGTTGTGGATGGATACATGGGGTATTTGTAATTTGTCTTTGGAAAATTTTTATAGTTCGCCACGCCACGTCTAATATTATTAGGTACTATATATAAATGGTCTACATAGATGTACGCCTGTACTGCAATAGTTATATATATATAAGTACTTATAGTTACCTACTGTATATTCAGGAATATGCTTGTAATAAAATAAATCGATAAAAATGAAATAAAACGGGTCACAGTTCATTTGTTGCTAGAAACGTCATATACCTATATTTAGATAAGATATAAAACTAAACACATAACACACGATGCACGTATGTATCAATGTATCTATTAAATTGTCGTAAGCCTTGATCTAAATAAATAAATAGGCCTAAATTATTTGTATAAACTGTCATTAGTATCTTTGATGATATTGATATTATAGGTACCTATGCTATATGCCTATATCTATAACTATTAGTCACTAATGATAGAAATTTTCAATAATTTAATTGACTACCAAGGTTATACTATGTTATACACTTAAACGATTAAAGAAGTTTTGAAAACTCGTGATCGCATATCGATTGGAAAAATAGTATATAAATCTGTTAAGTACAGCATTATGAGCATTAATGTATCCGTAGCTCGCAGTATAAGAATATCAAAACTAAAATAATGTAATTATGAAAGCGTGTTAACAAATAGCAATAACAAAATTATTAGTAGGTACTAGATATTCAATTCGACCGCTACCGCTGCAGTACACGCATAGTCCCCACCACAGATATGTATAATAAACTAGATTGCTAACTGATGATAATATGCGAAGTTATTATCCGCCATTTTAATCGAGGCCGATGTAGATTTTGCCTTATCAATTGTTGTTGTTGTCTGTTGACTTGTGTACTGTACTACTGTGAAAACTCAAAACTGAGTAGTTGACACTGTTGACAGTATTGTTGTGTTCTGTTTTTTGCAATAGGTATATTGTTTTGAGACTTAATATTTTTATGCTATTTTTCCAATTATGCCATATAAGTGCTGTGCTGATGGATGCAGTAGCAAGGACGGGGTTGTTGGTTCAACTACAAAATTATTTAGGTAACTAAATACTTTACAAAAAAGTTATCAAAAATAATTAGCTCTACTGAAATACACTTTTAATAATGTGTTTGATATTTTGTTTTTAATTATAGATTTCCAATCGATGAGTTAAGGAGACAAAAATGGGTGCACTCTATCCAAAGAGATAACTTCATTCCAACAAAATTTTCACGCTTATGCAGTCTCCATTTTAATAAAAGTGAATTTGTTGAAGCCCCCGAAAAACTTATATTAAAAAATACAGCTATACCATCCAATTTCGATTGTTCCAAAAAAGCAATAAAATGTTTAAGCAGCAACAAATTTGATCACAATTATAGTTCTTCAGGTAAAATTAAATTCTTCTTTACATTCAATGTTGTATTTGTACTACTTACCTATTACTACTACTTACCTATATTAAGTAAATTACATTTTTATCTACAGTTTCTTCTTCATCAAATATAATTAATATAATAACTACTTCTCCTAATTTACCTATTGATTCTGGTGTTGAAAATGCTGGGTGTAATTATGAAGTTGTCGATCTGACTTTTATTGGACCTAGTAAGTTAAATATGTTAACAATTTTAATTTATATACAATAATGCTTTGTCATGTATTAAATTTGTTGCAGATTCCAGCCAGTCACCTCATACCCCTACATATACACCAACACTTAAAAGAAAATTTAAAAAAAAATTGTTTGATACACCAAAAAAAGCCAACCTCAAAAAGCGAATTAAACTTTTACAACAAACGGTTAGAAGGCAGAACACAAAAATAAATTCACTTGAGGTATTTACGTAAATGCTAACTGAGAAAGATTGGCTTAGTCTTAGTACACACTTAATAAGTTATTATAATATGTGAAATGCCTCTAGTGATTAGTGATGACTGATTACCGGATGAGTGAAACTTAACTGTATATTTATATATTAATAAACTATATTGTAATTTTTATTAATAAAAATTATTCTTATCAGCAATTGATGTCTACTATTGGATCCTGTACTGATAGAGAAACTACTAATATAATTGAAAAAAATTTTACTGAGGTTTTTTTAAAAGATATTATAAATAATGGTAATGTGGCTCCTACTGCAAGGCGATACAGCGAAGAAGTAAAAAAGTTTGCAACTACACTTTATTTTTATTCTCCAAAAGCATATAACTATGTTAGGTAGGTATATATCCTCAATAACTGAAACAATTATATATTTGAGTTACAGAAATTGTAATTTTGAAAAATAAATTGTAATTTAAAGGACTTCAATTTCTTTGCCTAATCCAAGTGCTATACGAAATTGGGTATCAAATATAAATGCTGAAACTGGTATTTTACAAGATGTCCTATTAGAAATAGGTAAATTTCCCAAAGAAGACAAATTTTGTTGTTTGATATTAGACTCCATGAGTATTAAAAAATCAGTTCAGTGGGATAAAGTTAGTCATATGTATGTATTATTAGAAAATATTATTCATAGTTGAATATATTATAACTAGATATAAATTTATAAATTAAAATTTTTTAAGGTTTGTTGGTTATTGTGACTATGGTAATAGTTTGACAGTTGAAGACTGTGAAAAAGAGTCAACGGAGGTTTTAGTTTTTATGTTGTCTAGCTTAAAACAAAAATGGAAATGGCCAATTGGGTATTGGTTTGTAGATAAAATTAAATCAAATGTACAAGCTCAATTAATTAGGATTGCTATTACCCAATGTGATAAATTTGGGATTAATGTTGTGGCAGTCACCTGTGATGGAGCATATGCTAATTCTTCAACTTTTAAAACTCTAGGATGTGATCTAGACCAACCTTTTGATTTTATCAAGTCTGATTTTTCGATAACTTCAACTAAAGCTAATGTTTATTTCACACCTGATGCATGCCATAATGTTAAATTAGCTAGGAATGCTTTGGGAACACTAGGAGTATTTAAAGATTCAAACAACAGTCTTATTGAATGGAGATATATTCATAAATTATTTGAACTGCAAAACGACATGGGCTTTAAATTGGCAAACAAGATAAACTCTTCACATATAAATTGGAAAAGCAATAGTATGAAGGTAAAGTTAGCAGTTCAAACACTTAGCAGTTCCGTCGCAGACTCTCTACAATTTCTATCCAAGACCTCAAAAGATTTTGAAAATTGTGATGCAACAATAAGATTCATCAGGGTTGTAGATGAGATTTTTGATTTCTTGAATTCCAGAAACCCATATGCAAAAGGCTTTAAACAACCAATTAATAAACAAAATATTCAATACTTAGAAACAAAAATGAAAAATAATATTGACTATTTGTATTCACTGAAGACAGCTACTGGGCAAGATCTGTGGAAAAGTAAAAGAAAAACATTCATATTAGGTTTTGCTGCATCCATAAAATCTACTATAGCTATAGCAAAGGATTTGTTAATAAATCAACATTTTAAATTTATTCTGACATACAAATTAAGCCAAGATGCAATAGAAATTTTTTTTGGATTTATGAGAGGTCGATTGGGTCATAATAATAATCCTACCTGTTTGCAATTCAAACATGCTCTAAAAAGTACTTTATTGCACACTTCAATAAGACTTAGCTCAGGAAACTGTACACTGATGTCACCTCATGAAGATTCTCTTTTTTCAATCAAATGGAAATATAAAGCACCAGAACAAAATTTAGAAAATGAATTTGATATTTCATTGTTAGCAGAACAGTACAATAAATTAGATTTTAATAGCATCACTATTGAAAATATATTATATTACATAAGTGGATATATTGTTAAAAAACTAATCCCAACTTTGAAATGTGATGGTTGTATTGAAGCTATTACAGATCCATACATTGAAAATGATCACGTTTATCAAAATAATACCACACCAAAATATTTTACAATTATGAAAAACAGAGGCGGTTTGAAGTATGCTTCTTATGGGGTATACAAAATTGTTAAATTGACAGAAACATTATTTAAAACCATTATGGTGGATAAAAAACAAATGTTTATTAAAAATATGGATTTAAAAATTATGATAAATGTCCAAAACTCACTGGCGACAGACACCACGCTATTTCCAAAATGTGATGCTTGCTGGAATTCAACAGATTTATTGGCAAGACCTCACAAAATCGATATTATAAACAAAGTAACCAGAACCTATCTTAACGTGAGATTATATTCTTACAGTAAAATAATAACATCCTCGATTATGAAAACTGCTAGTAAACGACAGAAACTCAGTAAAACCATTTTATTTTATAACATGTAAAAATTGTTAACCTATCTGAATAAACTATGTTAAAAATTGTTATTGATATTTAGATACAAAATTTGTTTAAATAAGAAAAATAACGTGCAATAAAAATTTGTTTTATAATTTAATTATTTATTTTTTTTATCGGCTTCCTTATCAAACAAATCTAAGGCCGTGATAAAGCCCATAGGCCTCGAATTAAATGGCTGCTGTCTGCTTCAACTAAACACATTGATAGGATGCAGCAGTTAGCAATCTAGTTTATTATACATATCTGTGGTCCCCACCGACTAGGCGGACAGCGGTTGCGGTACTCGTTTCAGCAATCAGCAGTGTATCGGTTGAGGTCATAACGACCACCAGTGAGACCCAAAGTGCGAAATGGCACCGCGGTTACGGTAGTTCTACATCTCAACCGCGAACGGTTTTCGTAAACGCGAAAAGAATATAACAAATAATTATCGCCATATTGGGTTTTTGTCTTGAAAAGTAAGTTTGATGGATAATGATCCATAATACACAAACCCAGATGATCATCGACCCACCCGTACGAACGGCAACGATTTTCTAACAGCAAATACAATTTCATCGTACAAATATAGACTTCAATAGAACTTTGGCGCGGAGAACGATCGACGACCGCTGCATAGTGCTCGGCAGTACGGGCGTTAACACTTTATTCGGTTGGGCCACATTGGAAAACAGCTGCCGTTCGTGATTCTTTAGTGGGCGGGGGGACCGCGCGTGCAGTCGGCCAGTCGCGATCAGCTGATAATCACGCAGCTCTGTTAACACCCAGAGACCCTTGTGACTTTCGTTCAGCTGCTGGATATAAATGGCCGTATTCCTGTTAAATGAATGTAAATTCAACAACTGCGGTCTGTGCTTCAAAAACCTTTACGATCTCATCCAGCACATCGAAGACAAACACATAGGTAAAAAAACAAAAACATTTTCAACACGTTTCGCCCTCGTATGGGTCGACGCGGCGAACGTGTTCCTACGCCGCCGACCTTTTTATTATATTATTTTTCACCTCTATGCCCGTTTTCCTTTCCCTCCCGATCTCCGATCGACGCGATGACCTTTCGGTACCGAGGACCGCGCTTAGACCACCGATGCACCGTCGACCTATGTGACCCAATTGTATGTAGATTTAAATTTAGATCCTTCCCCGCCCTTTGAAAAAATAAAAATTCTATATCCCCCCTATCCCCAGTGTACAACGAGATTTTTTTCAACTTGGACGAGGCCCTAGTTTTTATTGTTCCTTATACTCTTTTTCAGTATGTAGCCCAAAATATAAGTTTCTGTCTGATGGCCCTTATGATGGATTTTAACAAATCCTTTAATAAATTTACTACTCCTTTGAAAGATAATTTCAAACATATATTTACAGACAAATTATTAGAAATAATTAATTTTTGAAGGCCATTTCTTAATTGAAATTATCAGATGCAATTAAACTGATAGTTCTGTTAATTTAAACTTTATATTTATTGATAGCTGTTTACTTCATTGTAGTTTATAATCTTTCAGATGTAGTAATATGTTATACAAACTACATATTTCCAAAATAATTTTCACCATAATTTAATTAGTCTAATTAAAGTAAACCCTAGTAAATTAACACCATAAATTAATTTTGGCTTTATATTAATCTAGATATATTCTTTTTAACTAGCTTTAAATTATTAAATATATATTAAAGAAGAAATATTTATATGATAATCATATGATTATAACTGAATGTTTTTACAAACAATAATCGTTTTATAGTAAATTGTATAAGATTCTTAGCCTATAATAAATTTTCAATTTTTTCTTTCTATTAGTTATATTGTCCTTTAAATAATATGTATTATATTAATGATGATCATTAAAAACTGTCAAAGCAATAATGAAACTACCTATTTTTTTTTTTTTATAGGAATTAATATTATTTCTTTGTTATTTTTGACTGCCTAATAAATGTTAACTGCAATAACTAACTTTATTAAATAAGATCTATTTATAGGGCTATATTCTGATGATCAACTTAAATGGAATATTTATATTAAGGATGTTAGATATTAAATAATTTTATATTGTCTTAAAATGAAATGTATTTTTTTAATTATCATATTATTTAGGTGTACAATCTATTTTGAAATTGAACTCTGATATTGCACTTATGTTAATCACATTATTATACTAGAAACAATAACCCATAGACAATCTAGGATATTTTAAATAAATCATAATATAATAATAATGTGAAAATCAATGTTAATACATCTTAATCAAAATGTTAACTTAAAATATTATATACTCTTTTTAACTTATACCTTATGTACTATCCATCTTTAAATTTAATGCATAGGTGCCCACAGAAAATTCATCAGGGTAAGGCATATTAAAATCAAACACCAAAAAGTGTATTAAAGAAAAAAAATTATACTCAAGTCAAAATATTAATTAAACGTTTACTTAAATAATAATGATATTAACATTTTCAAAAATGTATTTTATATCTAGAGCAGGGCAAATGCCCTGTCTTGCTTCCCTTCTATCACCTATGATTCAGTAATAATTATTTGTTAAATCAAACTGAACATTTGTATTTACAAGCAATAGTTTATAGAGGATATGTAACCATTTGAGGATTTAATTGGTTTATTATGATATTTTTTATGGATTGCAGATAATAAACATAAGGTTAGGTTAATTATAATTGTTAAATGTTTGAAATGATATTAGGACCTTTAAAAATATGAATATTTACTAAGCATTATGATCAATGACATCAATGAATTTTTTAATATAAATTATACAAAAAATAATAATTACTATAGGGATAGAGATTATTTATATTTTATTACATTGTTGTGACAGTGTTAATTGGGAGTTAAATACACTAAATATTTCAAGTTTAATAATAACACAATCAACTATAATATCTACTAATGTGTTATTAATATTTCGGATGTTTAGATTTGTATAATACTCATTTGGATTTAACACATAATAGATACTGATCCTAAACCGATTGAGCTGATTGATCGCACTGAACAACAATGCTTGCCGCTCAGTTGTGTTATGCGGTTTTTCAGCGAGAATGTACACAAAACCGACATCGAACCAGCAGAACCTGTCATTCAGCCCAAAACCAGTATTTTACCACCAGCACCCAACATATTTCATCGACCATCACGAACTGGTAATTAAAAAAAAAAAAAAAAAACGATAATATGTTATGTGTATAACATAACATGGAATTATTTAATTTTATACTCTTTTTAGGTTATGAATCTGATAAAGGAGAAACTGAAAACCTTGATCATATTGGTGACAGCAGTGACTCTTGGTCTACTACATCAGATGCAATCGATGATGCTCATAAAAATGGTCCCAAGTAAGACATAATAAAATAATTGATAGCAATTGATCTGTTGTTATTAAAAGTGTTTGTTTTTAGTTCACAACAGAAAGTTAAAATTGAGCAGCCAATACGACCATTTGCTTGTCCAATTCCAGGTTGTACTAAAAGGTATAAAAACGTTAATGGAATAAAATATCACGTTAAAAATGGACATACAAATGGCAAGTGAGTTGTGTTAATAATTACTAAATTCTGTTTTGAAAAAAAAAAATGCTTACAATATTATGTAAATTGTTCTAGAGTTCATAAGAAATACAAATGTCACTGTGGAAAAAGTTACGTGTCTATTCAAGGACTCAAATCACATGCAAATGGTATGCATGCTGGTACCAAGATGACATGGCTAACAATGCATAATGGTGAAACTATTCAGGTACCTGCAACACCACTTTCGCCAGATACTGTGCCCATACGTGCGGTCACGTTAAAACATGTGCCACGCACCACTGCGGACGCAAATCTACCGCCTAAAACTTTAGTCATCACTAAACCTCCTCCGTCCAACATTGAACCTCCCATTGTTGAATCATAATATTAATGCAGGGGAAGTTTATGAAAACCGTATTCCTATATAGTAAAAATTACCTGGAGTTCCAAAAGTCAGTCGTCATATTTAATGTCTTTTGTCGCTTGATTTTTTTTTTTTTAATTTGAAGTTATTATTTTAGTTTATTATACTTACACAAACATTGTTTGTTATAAAATAAATATATAAAAACGAATGTTCAAGTATTCAGGAAACATGTTTAGTACAGTTTTATGTAGTTGGATGTCTAGGACTAAAGCTTTAAAGCTTGTGCATTTGTTTATTATGTTTTATGTCGAGCTGTGTATAGTGTATGTTACCTTAAAGACTTGATTGCTATTAAAAGAGTCAAATATTGTTAACAATAAAGTTATATATTTAAAATAAATAAAAAAATTAATAAATTGTTATTTTAAATTTGCTTACTTATTACAATATTATTTGATTTTATAATTGAAAATACAGATAATGTATGCTGGTGATTTATCAGGGAATCTATCTCTATTTGTCTCCTGTAAGTTGATTGTGTTCACATTAATAATTGATGTATGTCAAATGGTTTCTTTACAAATTGTTGAATTTCTGCATGTATTGCATAACTCAATGTTCAATAAATTTAAAATTCAAATGTTATTATTTAAACATTATAAATATAAACAGAGTCTCGTTTTTGAAGTCTCTTGTTTTTACTAGTTAGTCTAAAAAATAACCTTATTATCCTTAAATTTTCATAATATTAATAGGAATAAATATGAAATATTTCATTACATGTGATAAATTAAAATTTACATTACCTATTACCATAATCTATAAATAAAAAAATTATTTTGATATTAGAACTCTGACAAATATTTTATTGGTAGTATCTATTATTAACATTTTTTTTTATAGAGTAATAGAATACGAAAAATATCTATAAAAAATGAATGCTGTACCTTTAAATTTTCAAATTAAAATATTAAACATAAAAGAGATTATTTTTACTAAATTAAATTATTCATAACTACCATACTACTGTAATCAATTATACGTTAATAACTTTATAACATCATTATTCTATTCAGTCTTTATCTTATTAATGTACATCATAGCAAATTTGTATTCAGTAGAACACATATTATGTTGCTAGCTTTAATATTGGAGTCAATACTCAATTTACATATTAACAAACTTAAAGGTAAGAATATTATCTAAGACATGTCATATACTTTTATTGACATTATCAGTTTAAATTAAGTTATAACAGTTATAGCTATGTAAAATATTCATCTCACTTTAAAATGATAATAACAATAAAAGCAAAGGACATTTCCTAGATAATATTCTTACCTTTAAACTTAATGATTTATAAATTTACTCTAATAATAAAGCTAACAATACAAAATTAATTCTGCTGAGCAATAATCCATATTGTATATATGTTAAGATAGAGACAACACATGCAGATATAACGCCTATTAAAGTCTTAAATTATTAAATATATTTTAAATATCATTATAATAATGGAAAAAAATTGTTGCAAATAATTATAAAAAAAATAATGCAACAGACCATAATTCAATTTGATTAGCTATTATTATTTCATGTTATGGTTAATTAACAGATACTAATTAGTTACTTTAACTCTTAAGGCGTGTTTCTCAAAGATAAATTTTATTTGAATTTGAAATTATTAGTACAATTATTGAAGTGACCTACTATTTTGTAACTAATTGTTGACATGGCCCACACACTTCTTCTTGACTATATCAGGCCTTTGGAAGTTTACTAAAAGTTCATCATTATGTAATCATCTTCATAATACCATACATTGGATTAACATCATTACATCAACGATTGAATAATTGGATACATATTTTCCTGAGAACTTTTTTCACAAATACCATTTATCTTAGTACTAACCTGTTATCATTGAACTAATTAAAATTAATCATTAATTAGTGATAAAAATCATATAGTAGTAAAACAAGTTTTGTCCACTATCCAAGATTTTTTCTAACCTCTATAGTTTAATTTAATTTGTCAAAAACTCAGAAGTCAATTCTTAACATATTATAACTATAGCACTATAGAATACTTTTAGAGCCTTAGTTATAACCAATCCTCTACATCAATGAAAAATTGAAATTATACAAACGTTTTAGTAGTAACTATGATAAACAACATTAGTAATTAAAGTCATGGTAGAATAAGGTTATGTTAAGTACTTTATTAATAGATTTGTACTAATGTACACTTTCTATAATAAATTTAATAATTAATACTAACATTTTTAATATCAGTCCTTAATAAATACATACAGTAGCGTGTTGAAGTAGGTTTTGTTGAAGCAATTACTTTAAAATCAAAGTAGGAAAGTACGGGGTAATGGATTTAGTATGTTAAAAAGTTTTTTATAATATGTTTATACTGTTTAGTAAAAAAACCAAACACAAATTGTAGATAAAAAGCTATGGGTACATAGGTGGTGTCAAATAGTAGTTTGCCTCAGGTTTGAAAATTGTTCTACATGCCACTGAATACAAGTTATAATAATTATTATTATGAAATAATAATAATAATAATAAATGCATTATGTACCGTGATCCAAAATTAGAATTATATATTACTAGCTCTAAGATATTGAATAAAAAACTACATTTAGATTCAAAATGTAAAACATAAATTAATATAATTATTAATACTATTTTAACTCAAAACTTAATCGTTATCTTATATACTTTCATGGAATTATTTATTATTATTTGTTGCAATGAAATGTTTACAAAATAAGCACATAGATTATAACATGTAAAATAAATCTCTATTACAAGCCTGAGATTATTTTTTCAGTGTAATTTGATGATGAGGTTAGTACATGATTTTTTTTTTTTAATAATTTTATATTATTTATTTTTTCTTCGTCATAATTTTTAATAAAGCTTGTCTCATATTGTTGACCATTTTCTCCAGTTCTTCAGCTTTGATAGCCAACCTTCTGTTGGTGGCTTCCAATTGACTAGCACTGCCATTTAACTCATTTTCTCTGGCTTTTCTTGTAGCTCTTGACTTACGAGATGCTTCGTTATTGCGATCCCTCAATTGTCGATACTTGTCATCAGATGAATGGTAATCTTCATTAGGCTTTCTGTGCTTAGGATAGTCATCATCGTCTGTCTGTATTGAAGCTGATGAATTACTACTACGACGTTTTCGAGTCCACTGAGAGGTTGGTGATACAGTTGTTACATCTTTGGGTGTAGGTACTTCAGCCAAATTGTCAGTTTTTTTTTCCTAAAAAAAATAAAATAACAACAATCATATATAAAAACTGAATCAACTAGTAGATATGATCAAAACTTACATCAAAAACATAAGCTAAAAGATTAAAAGCAGATTCTTGTTCAGTCAGCGTTTTTACAACTTCTGGCGTGTTTAAAATATCACCGTAACTAGTTGACTGAATTTGTTGTAGCCCAACATCTAATTTGAGGGTAGAGTTTTTTCTCATAGATATTGGTTGTTTAAAAGCTGCATCTTCTATAGGTATAATTAGTTCTATCTCTGGTTTGTTTATCTTTTGAAATTCGTCATCGATTGTGAAAACATTTTGAGGTGTTGAAAATGGCTCCAATAAAGCAGGCGCATCCATTTGAAACATGTCTAAATACGGCTCGTCTTCTCTGTACATAGTTATGTCATTAGTGCTGTTATTTGAATTTATAATCCCGGGTGCTTGTCTATCGCATTTATTTTTTTCTGTAAAGAAATATACAAAAAGTTAAGCAACACATTACAACTTTATGTATAATAATAAACTGTTACCGTTTGCACACATATTTAAAAATTCATCCACTAAGCCCTCCATTTTGGTGGGTGCATCGTACATTAGTGAACTTGAACTGGTCTCCAAGACCGTTTGATGTGTTAATGGCTGGAGCGATTGAATGTTCACGTTTGGGGTGCCGGTTTTCTCGGCAGGACATGAAGATAACACAGTTTTGGATGCAGTAGAACATGATGGCTTGGTCTAGATAAAACAATATAATTTAGTAATACATAAAACATAGGTAAAA
Organism: Rhopalosiphum maidis; assembly: GCF_003676215.2. NCBI lineage: Eukaryota > Metazoa > Arthropoda > Insecta > Hemiptera > Aphididae > Rhopalosiphum > Rhopalosiphum maidis. The sequence continues at coordinate 92,738,533 of NC_040878.1, read as the reverse complement.
TCTATTTCATAAAATGGTACTTACTTTTGGATTCGCTTTGGTGCTTACAAAAGTAATGGTGCTTTCGATTCACAACAGTAATACCTCCCTTTTACAGGAGACAGTAATTCAGGGCTCACCTGTTAACAAAAATGTAAATTAATTAATAATATCTAAAGTATATCAAAATACATTTACTTTTAAATTAAGTTCTTCCCAATGGGATTTATAATTTTGGTTATTTTGATTAAAATATAAAGGGAGTAAAGTTGTCAAAAACAGTTTTTAACTATGTTATGCGTGTATAAGACAGAGACAACACATCCTACTAAGAGGACTTAAGATACTTACATGTCATACCCATCTTACAAAACATAGATACAACATAAAAAATGTGCTTTTAAAAGAAATAATTTTGTGTTGAAAGTTTCAATGTTAAGGTGACCTATGATTAAATTTAGATGAGAACATTATTTGTTATCTCTATGCAGTGTTTTACGACATACTAATTTTTAAACCATCCTTTAGTATGGAAAATACTAAAATATAAAAATTCTCATCTAGCTTAATAATTAAAATATCCTAAAAAATCTAGGAGATAACAGATAACGTTCCATCTTTAAGTTTGATAATAGGTCAATACACTACAATTATTGTAAAACTAATAATACAAAACCAGCTCTACTGAATGAAAATTGTCTGTTGTATAAACAGAAAAAACACATGAAGTGTGGTATCCTTTAACATTTTTATTAAAAAAATAATAAAATTATTATTTACTGAATCCAATTAAACAATATATCATAAGTATTTCGTTATTATTAAAAAATTACAAAATTGTAAATAGGTCAAGTTTATTTTATAACTAATTAAACTATGGTAACGTTTTATAGCCTTGTGGATAGGAAAATAAAATAAACTATTTAAATTAAACAACATATAGATATATACTAAAATTAAGTTTGAGAATTTTAATGGCTAATTGTATTAATATAAACAAATACATAGGTAAATTGTTTCTTCATACAATTTATGTGCACTTTGGCATAGCAAATAAAATAGAGGAGTGCTAACATTTTTTGACAACACAATAATAGGTATCATAAATATTAGGCCTTTACATACAACATGCACAACTATGCCTTCCATCGTTTAGCTGATAAATTGATGCCTAGAAATCTTTTCATTTTAAAGTACATAATTTGAGTATAAGGACTAAAGGATAACGTGAAAAAATAATTGTATGAAATTGAAAGGATAGTAATTGCCGATTGGTTTAGTAGTTTAATACAATACATACTTAATAATTTAAAAGCCAGTAGCAAAAAATGATTTTTTTTAGTTTAATAACAGCAAAAATTAACTAAATTACATTTATAAAAAGGTATTAAAATTAATTTTATTATCTTAAACAAAGAAATACCACTTAATATATATATTTTGTGAATCTAACATGGAAATATTACATAACAACCTCGTCTACAAATACTATGTATAATTATAATTCATAATAATAGTATACTAGGTATATAATTTTTAAAATTCTATTTGGCCTTGAAAATAATTTCAAGGTTATTTAATGTCACTTAGTTTTTAACGCAGTATCTACACACATTCTCAATAATTTACCAGTTTTTAAAGGCCTACCTACTAAAAATCATTACACCAAAATCATATTATATCAATCACATTTAAATAAAAATTTTATATATTTGATTGTTTTACAGTTAATTATTATCCATAATCTCAATAGATTTGTTAAAAACATGTTTGATTATACCTAGTTCTGGTAAGGAACAATGATTGTAAATAATACACACTGTCCAAGTAGTGTTGTGTAACAAATGAAATTTTGAAAAGGCAAAGGGTGAGCAGTGGAGTGGAATTTAAATCATTTTAATAGTTCTCTATATTAGTCCTATGGGTTAAAATATCGAATCTACGAATATATCATAACATTCATAACAAATGTATATGCAACTACAATCCAAATAATATAAATAAGTCCCTATTCAACAGAGAATATTAAATACATCACCAAAACAAAAAGGGTGAATAATAATGTAATTACATAAGTAATATAGCTATATATCTATGAAAACAAAAAAACTTACCAGATGTGCATGCAAATTGCGACGCAAATCGGTGAACGTCGGAAGCGTGGAGGGGGGAATTTACGAAAAATTATTCTTTGGAAATAAAAACGTACGTCGTTGTGGTACACCGCTGGAATTTCCTCGGAAGACCGTTTGGCGTTTGCGATTTCTCTCGTTCAACGTGGGTATGAAAAAATGACGGGAATGACGAAAGTTGATGGCACAACTACAAGCGGTCGGTCGGCAAAGTACTGTGGTTTCAGGTTTGTGAATGATCGGGCGCGGGTTCGTGCTTCGGCGTATGAGTATACGACAGCGCCAGAGGAATTTCACGGGAACGATGTGCTCACCTGAAGTCGCGATGTGCCATTGGTCAATGATACACTATGACGTCATTAACCGCCAACCGCGGTCGCCGACACGACAGTTTGTCGCATCGCCCCACCGACGACAATCTCCGGTGGCCAGTTCGGGCAACACGTAATAATTACGTACCACCGCTATCCGCCTGCCTACCAGCCCGAAAACTGAAAAGTTGAAACACTGTGCATGTTCATCGAAGCTTGCCGCCGGCGCGGCGCCCACCGTTAACGGTTACATACCTCTACCTACCCATACTTGCTTGTATATATATTCTTTAATTCTCATATACTTATACGCGATCCAAGTTTGACGACATAATACTGTTATTACTTATTATAATATATACCTAACATATCGACGTGTCGTGTATCGAGAAACGAATTGCCGCGTATTCGTTTTTTTATAGACGTTTCACCAGCTTTCACTCGGACTTGAGCGAGGTCAGCGTAGGTAACATAATATTATAATGTGCCTATATTATAATATTATATATAATAATATAAATTTTTAACACATAACCTCCAAACAGAACCTCATTCGCACGTGAATGAAATTCCAATCAAGGATTCTCAAGGACAGGCATTATATAATATAGTTACCAACTATAGTTTAGTTAGCCACTGGGCACTTATCAACTATTAACTAATGATTATAGCTACCGCTTATTGGCTATTATTCGTATAGGTTCCGTTAGATAGGCAGATAGGCCCGAGGCCGCCCGACTGTACGAGATACCTAACTCTTAGAGACTAACTTTACGTACTAGAAAGAGAAAAAACAGACTAGTCAAAATATTTGTTTAGTTTTTTCTTTTTTGTAGCACTTCAAGAAAAATATTTTGTATTCAGACCATCAAATTATATTTTAAGTATACAATTGTATATTATATATCTAATATAACTATACCTATAGTGTTTAGTTTCAAACTAGGTATGTATAAAGATATATTGAAAAATTGTAATTTACATTTTTGCATGAATAAATTAAAAGTAGGACGTACCCAATGTATTCTCACTTACGACTTGCCCATTGAGACAATCGATTTACTTATACCGTTCGTATTATTATTTTTATAAATCTTGGAATAATATAGAATTTTTTATGAGAAGTGGTCAGACTTTTTTAAGAAGTATATGAAATTATAAAAGTTTAGAATATTCTTCCAAATAACTTAATCTTAACTAATGAATATTTACTATTCCAGTCCATGTTGAATAAAAATGTAGAGATGTTCAAAATGTTATGATTCAGCCTTGAACAAAAATGAACTATTAAAATGGAAATGAATTTTTTTCAAATCATAGTCAGTAATACGCATTTTTAAAAATAATATTCGATATGTAATTACCTAAATTGTTTTCAATCTGTCTACGTGGTAATAAAGGTAACCTTAAAATTTATAGTTTTGTAAAAATAAATTATTATAATGTATATGTCCTGTCTTCAAAATTTTAAAATGAATATTCGATATTGTAAATATTTTCACTGGTAAATTTGGCTCAAATGGGCAACGCCCATTAAAATTATAAGTATAGGTACCTAATTTATATAATTAATTTAAAAATGTCAATGTCATAAATTAATAAAACGTACCTAACGTATTAATATAATATAATTAAAATGAATATTTTTTTGTTTTTTAATATGTAATAAAAGTATAAAGTATAAACATTTGTTTCATTATTCATTATATATTTATAATAGCACAAATATTTATAAATTAACCATATCTATACTATACGTCTATACCTAAATATAATAAATTATTCATTTATAAATAACTAATAAAGCATAAAGCATAGTTGTGTATATATGCATGATTATAACTAAGAATGTAACCTATACCTATCAAAAAATAAAAAATGCACCTAATCCAGGGGTCGGCAACCTACGACTCGCATACGGCTCTTTCGATCTTAAGTTGCGGCACTCTAGGTCCGTACACAAAAATAATTATTTTATTATCAAAAAAAATATATACCTACCTGTATATTTTGTTAAATAAAAAAAATATATTATTTTACATTATATTTTTGTTGCTTTTAATAATATGAAATACCTGCTGCACAGGCCATCGTAATCAACTAAAATTAAAAGTGTACAATTACATACAGGAAACCCATATTTTTATATTAATATATAAGCTATATTAGCGATAAACGATTGATAATAAATTATTCATAATAATATTATTTCGTGTATAAAATTGATTATTTTAAATTGAAAATCATTTATTTATAAGCAAATACTAAAATAATAAACATTGAGATGAACATTTTTAGTGGTTCTTTAAAAATTGGAAAATTATCTATGTAAATTGTAACTTTTAGCTCTGTTGTCTCAAAAGGTTGCCGATCCCTGACCAAACCCATAATGATACATATTTAGTTTTTATTAACATGCATTTAAAAAGTTCAATAAATATCGAATTCGTTGAAGTAACATACATATTTTTTAATTAACTTGGGTATATCTACATGGATGTTGATGAAGAAATAAAAGACGTACCTATATTGCGGCCTGCGGGTTATTATTTTGTAGATATATCATAATATTCATAATATAATTTAGTATATTAGGAATTGATAATTATAATATATACGTTTATATAATCAAGTCCGATGCAAACTATAGTACGATTCAATACGTCAGTTACTACATGACATATGACACAGGAAAGACACTATGAATTCACATTAGACCAATAATATCAGACTCGTTATGAATGTTACTATATATGTATAACTAAATTTGGCTCCATAAAATAATTTATGAAATAATCATTTCCCGTACGTTTTTGCTATAGAGAGGTTGTGTTTTTTACAATGTATAAAAAATTTTCCATTCCTGATATGGCTATATAGTTGATTTATTATTAGATGATTAAGAAGTTCATTAAATTAAAATTGCTATAAAAACAAATAAAAAAACAGTTAATATGGGTCCACGAGATTTAAAATAAAAGAAAAATAGAAGGAGAATAAGCAAACTTATGTAAATAACTATAGAAGAAAACAAAGACAAATTTTTCAAATATTTTTTTATGACTAAATTTTAGTTTAATGTTTTTTTTTTTTGAAAATCAAGAACAAAATCACTTACCAGACTACACATAATTTATTTAGGGAATCAATTCCCTCTAATGACAAATTGGCAATGTGCAAATGTGCATAAGCCATAAGATTAGAAATCTTAAGCATCTACATTTTTTAATCAATTTGTATATCATAAAATATATTTCAAATGATTAAAAATAAATCTAATAAGAAGTAAGAATTATATGTACTCAAAATTAAAAAGGATAAGCAAGTGAGTATCGCTTTGCTGTATAGTAGAGATGGAGAGTAGGTTAAATTTGAATGCAATACATGTTGAATGTTGATACATACAATGATTAATATACGAAAAACGATTCTGAACGGAGATGATTGATCAGTCTAGGATATAATATTATATTATTACCTATATTTAAATTATATATCGTTATTTTATGTGATTTCATAAAAAATTAAATGTAATAGGTACGCTCATAAAATTGTATCTATGTTGAAACTAGAATTTTTTCGAAGAAAAAGTTATGAAAACCTTGTATTGGTCTTTTTAACCTTAGGTATAAACCATAACAATTTTATGAATTTTCAACTTCAAAATTCCTTACAAATTTTCTCGGTTTTGACATATTTTATAAACATTTGAACTTTAAACGCTTATAAACAAAAATTATGACTAACGTTTTTTTTTTTTTTTTACTACGATATGTATAACTTATAATAAGCTTTGTATTAAATTTTAAAGAATTTTTTGAATGCCAAATTTTTTTTATAGGCATTTCAAAAAAAAACTTAGAATTATCAAAAATTTCAATTGTCTATTAATAACTTAAAAAAAGTCAAAATGTTTTAAAAATTTAACCTAAAATCATCCCTCAAAAAGGAGGCCGTGCACCCCCAAACATACGTTCAAAAATCGAGATAAATTTAAACAAACTTTTTGTTCCACAGAAGAATCACTTTACAGAAAATAATATTTTAATAAATGTATTGTTATTGTAATTGTGTTATTTTGTTATTTAAAGTATTAATATTATTAGAATAAGTTATATTATTTAATATTTATCAATAGGTACCTATGTATAGTTGTATTATTAAATTATTAACAAACCCAATAAGCATCTTTAAATGCATTTTTTTTATAAAAATGTATAGTTACCTACATAAAAAAGTTTGAATATGCAATATCGTTAAATATATAGGTAATAGGTATGCTAGCTGTGGACACACTGTGACATCAGAAAACAAATTAACATACACGAATATTGTGGGTTAGATATTGTTTTTATATTCACATTGTATCATTAACAGATTTAGACAAATTCACAGCGACATGACACGACAAAACATCCTTATACGGCACGTATGTCTTTGTCGGTCTGTATTGATTATTGCATTGGTACATATTATAAAGTAGGTATCAATTTAATTATTTTAAAGTCTTAAACTATAAATAGGTAATGCGTTTTGCTTGTTAGTTGTTTAATTATACTAAACAATATATGAGTTGATATGTAGTATTTAGTTAGTTTTTTACTTTGGTCTCATTAAATAATTTTAATTATGGTATTTAAGCACCAACTCGGTGTATTTTTTGAAAGCAATCTTGGTATATGTATATATACAAATATAAACATACATACCTACACACATGTATATATATATATATATATAAAATGATTAAATAATAATAGTTATGTTTATATTACTATTTATGATGTAGGTATAACTTTTTTATTTTATCTCAAAGTGAATATAATATATTATAGTAATTTTGATGTGTCTTTTGGACTATATTACGAGTCACACAGGTATTAAATGTTAACGATAAAAATAATAGCTATATAATTAGTAAGATAATTCCAAGAATAATTACCAGTGCAGTGGAATATTCTGTATTGACATAATGGCTCTTAAAATACTCATATAAATATATCAGGTGATTCTTTTGTCATAAACTTCTTTAACTACTTATGATTTCAAAAACTTTAACATTTTTGAAAATATTTCTTTTATATAATTTATAGTTGAAATAGAATATTTTCTGAAGTATTTCGTTACATGAAAATCGAAATTTGGACAAGTATTTTTTATAAGTTATAAGTATTTAAAGTTTTGGAGAGCGGAATGTAGTAGTACGAGGATAGGTAGCGCGAAAAATGTTAGTTTACTATTTAGTTCATTTAAATTAAAATAGTTTTTGATAAATACATGAATGTTATACACTTATACAATAAAAGAATCACCTTATATAGTTATATATTTAACATATATACATATGATATCTAAACATATAGTCTTCATAAGGTACGATATTATTTATTATCTATAACGAGCCAGTGGCACACACTCAAATAAATAAAGGTGGTAGCACGTCCAATGGCAAATATACCACCCACCCATTCGCCAAATCGCTTTCAAAAACTAAAATAAATGGAAATTAGTACAATAATGCTTATAATGCTTTTTTTTTAATATGCTGTTGTTATTGGCAAATGTATTAATTACAGTATCTGTGTCAATTTGAATATCATTTGAAAGTACCATTACACTTTAAAGCTAAGAAACTTAGAGGTAGTAGCTGCTAACTTAGACCTCTCTTGTGTGCTGCACTGTAGCGGGCTATATAAGTAATAAAGTATAAAATATAATTTTTTTAAACAATAATGACGGTTCGTGATTTATTTTGAGTATTGTTATTTAGTATAATATTATTTATTTATAATTTTAAATCTTTTAATAGGCAAGTCATAAAAAAACATTTACTAATTATAATAGCAAATTTAAATTTTTTGCAAAAATCAAGTTTTAAAACATAGCCCTTGGTATGTTAATTAAACTGTAAAAAATTGACGTACAAATACAAAATTATTAATGTTAAGGTTGAAAAAAGGAAAAAAGTAGGTACTTAGCCACTTTTTTGTAAAGTTTAAAAGTGTATATACCTTTTTATTGACTATTGAGTAAGTCACCGTAATGTATGAATTAAATTTAAATTCATTAATCATTTATTTGCATATATAAAATTATTCTGATGCAAATTGTCTATATTACTAAGTATATTTTATAGTATTACCTAAAATATTTATATTTTTAATTTCCATAGTATATATAGTAATAATTTATTTTATTTATTTACTATATTAAAAGTAATGTAGGTAAAAAGAATTAATTTTTGCCGAAAACGTTGTATTTTTTTATTATTAATATTTAGTTATTAATTATCATAGAAGTAATTTAAGCTACCTATATTTATATCATATATTATTATTACTATTATTATTAATAACGTTTTAGTTAATATACCAACTTACCTTAGTTACCTTAGGTTAGTGGTTTTTTAACCTTTTTTGGTTCAGCGCCCCTTTATCGTAATAACTAACTGCTAACGCCCTCCTCATGCAAAAACAAATTTTCTTCTTATAAATATATATATGTATATATAAATTTATTTATTCATCAGTTATTCATTCGTTATTATAAACAAGACGTTTCCTATTGACACGTAAAATTCGATTAGATAACATGCCATATGACATTATATAGCGTATTCAATTACAACTATTCTGATTTCACATTCAATTATTTGTAGTGTTGTTATATAATATTGAAAAGTTGTATTATTTTTAATCTCCGAGTTTGAAAAAGCTCATCCCCTCCCCAACGCCCTCTTCAAAATCATTACTCTCCGGAGAGACCGAAATTCCCCGAAGGGGGCGATATCGCCCACGTTAAGAACCATTGCCTTAGATAAATGTAAAATGTGTTCAGGTTCGTTGTGTTAATGTGTATTATAATGGCATAAAATAAATTTAAATGTTTAGAAATATCATTCTGATATAAAATATAATATATAAATATGTTAAATGTTTTAAAGTTCTAAAAAAATTTTAAAAAAATTCTAATTATATAATATTTTTATATCAGAATAAAATATTTATGAGAAACTTTGTATGTATTAAAATTTCAAGTCTTATGTATAGCAATTTAATATTTTAAAAATATTTAAGTCAAAATTATTTCCAAATTTTCATGATTTGACAAATGTTATTAAAATTTAAACTTTAAATGTTGTAAACAAAGTCGTGTTTATATAATTTTTAATATTTATTAAGTACCAAGATAGTTATATTAAACATTTTCAAAATTCAGATTTTGAATAAATTCAATATTGAAGGAAAAATACTGAGATAAGTATATGCCAGATTACTCTGTATAAATGTATAATATACATCATACAGTATATACTATATTATTATGAAAAGTCTATGCAATTTTTAAGAAATTTTTATTTTATATATTGGTTATATCGAGGTCTAAGCAAAATCACCAATAATTATGTTAAATTTTTTTCGAGTAGAATCACATTCGTTTTGTAATGAAACATTTATAATTATGGACTACGGTCATATTAACATATGTCTATACTCTATATTATAGGTACATAAATTATATTATAAAAAATACAAACTAACTGGTTGGGTCTATGTTCGGAAAATTAGATTATTTGAAATACTGATAAACATGTTTTAATTTTTATATATATTATAATTAATAAAGTAAATTTAATTTTTATTTTGATCGTGAAAAAAATGTAGTTTAAGTAGATGTTACTTGTTAGTCATGACCGATGAGATTATAATCAAGGCTACTGGGCTATATACAGAGTGATTCACCAAGCATGCTCATTGATCACCCTTTTTTTCATCTTAATTAGGTACAACAAAAACCCTTCTCGTTGGATCTGTGTAAAAAGAACTTATCGAATTATAAAGTTATGAATTGTGATATTATATTGTATTTAATTCTATATTAGATATAGGTACCCACTTAAATACTTAATACTATAATTATTTTCTCAGTTAAAAGATTTTTACAATCAAATAATTGTGAGGTTAACATAAAAAAAATAAATGTTTTCGTTGAATAAATAGTTACAGTATACAAATACAGTATCTCTACTAAATAGGTATATATATCTAATATTTTCGATTTATTTAATATATATATATATATTAATTTATTTATTTTTCATTTAAATCGCATGGTAACAATGATAACATAATGATATTACAAAAGTTTTTTTTTACGGAAAAAGTTGGAGGTTTTTTGTAGTTATTTAATATTTGTACTTATTTTTTCAAAATGTATCGATGTATATAGTTATAGCGTGCAATAGTACGACTATTCAATAGACTAACTCTTGACTCTTTAAATCATGAGTATCGAGGTATGTATTAGCTATTAACAATCAAGTATCGCACGGCATTTGCATCCATGCAGCGTGGCTGTACAAAAAGTGGATGTCTCTCGAGCGAGTGGAGAAACGGAATTATACTATTGAAGTGTTGGTATATCTTTATTCTTTAGAAACAGGGTTTGATGACCAAATTGTCCAATACATCCAATTCTTTATAATCGTCTACAAAATTGTATTATAATTACTAATTAGATACAAAACAAAAGAATTGTCTTTTTATTTTCTGTTGAAAATAAATTAGGTGGATACCAAAGTAAAATTTGTAATTGTATTGTTTAATATTATTTCTAATATCAGTATAATATACTATATACAATAATAATTATAGACTCGTAGAGGACTGATATATTATGTATAAACAACATATTTTTGCCAAAAACAAATCACATAGTTATCTATATTATAATATACTAATTATTATAATGTTACTATATAGTGTTACTACTCACTGTATGAGTAGATGTTATCAATAAATTTAGGTATTCAACTAAAAATAAGATAAGTAATACGTAAGTAATGTGCCAATACAGATTTTAATGAAATTAACTCTACTTCATTAAAACCATATTATTATTTATTATCATTGTAGCTACATTTTTTAACAACATACATTGTATAATTTGATTGAAAGGTATGTCAATTAATGTATATTTTTATAGTTAGTTCTTAAATTGAAAAAAAACTTAAATGGAGAATGTACAACTCAAATTAGAAAAAAGAAATATGTGTACCTACCTGAATAATATTAAAATATTTTATTGATTGTGATATAAATAACGATATAATTAAAAGGGGTACCTACACATAATTTTTTTTAAAGAAGGATTTTGTCCAGTTAGTTGATTATAGTTTTATAATATTTTGTTAATTTAAAAAATATTTTCAAATTCTACTGTAAGAAAATAGGTAAAAAAAGTTACACGGTCTACTACCTACTAGCATTGTATTATCATCTACCAACATTGTATTTATTACCTTTTGTTGTTGTTGTTCTCGTTCATATTTATTTTACTATGCATGTGTTGATATTTTGATGGAAGTCTTGTTTGACGGAACCATAAAATGATTGAATATGTTACATGGTCATATATTTTTTATTGCTTACTTAGTACCTACTTACATAATATAATTGGCCATAGCCATTTTCCTCCAAAAACGAGATACTGTTTTCCTCCAAAAAAAAAGTTTGGTTTCCATTTTCCTTCCCATTATTGTTGATTAAAATTATGTTTATTTTCCTCCAATATTTTAGCTAGTGTTGTAGTGTTGCGTTCCATATTATAAAGATAGAGTATGGCTAGTATCACATTTTACGCCTTGCGCGTATCTGTTGATTAAATTCTGGTCGTTTAATTTCTAGGTATGTAATTACAAAAAGTAAAATAATTATTCATATTGTGGTTTCACCCAAATATTATGTCTAGTTTTTATTTTATTTAAACAAGTATTCATTTGTTGCTGAAATGTCCTATAATTATAAAAAAAATATGATATTATAATATACTGTAGTGATTTTACTATATTTTGTATTCTATATCTCACATTGTACATATTGTCTGGTTGCGTTATCACCAACCACTTATTACTATTTAATTTTGTATTATTATTTTATTTATTGATTGATGCATCTTTATCGATGTACGTACTTTTTTATTAGTCATTCTTTTTTTAGCCACCACCAAGTTCGGCGCGTAGGTACGGTGTATTATGATATCATAATTTTATTTGAAATATTTAGTTTGTTCTTTTATTTTTAATAAAAAAAAAAAATATAAAAATTAATAAAAAAAATAGTAGACTCGGTTAGCTGTATAGTAGTACGACCTAATTATGATAGTAGTAGATATATTATAATTTATAATTGTAATAGAAGTATAGGTGCAATATATTAAATGACTATGGAGGGAAAAGCCCTGTCTCTGAGCAGTTTAAAGTTCTCCTATATAGATTATAGAGAGGCGAGCCCAAATACGTTTAATTCAATGTATAATGCTTATTGAATATAAGTCTTATTATTGTTAATAGGAGTGCTTTACTTAAAAAAAGTTCATCATCCCTACCCATCGAAAAACTCAAATTGCGCTTAAGTATGGATGGGTTAAATTTACTCAACTGTACAAAATTCAGCAGTTACATTTGAATTCAATGATAAATAATTGTATATACAAAAAATAAGGATTCTGAATGGGGATGGTGTGTCAACGTTTACTTATTATCATATTTAAGTATTTTATAATATATTTGTAGGTACCTATATGTATATGTTTTTTATTAAATATCAGCTAATAATTTGTTTTTCTATTGGTAATAATGTAATGTAGACAATAAGTGTTGAACTAATTTTTGACAAAAACATCGCACAAGCATATTACGTTTTAAATATTATATCATAGAAAAGTATTACGTGTGTTATTATTATTAACTTAAAAATTGCTTAAAGTTTGATTAAAATAATAATATACGGGCATTATAAATATTATTTATTTTTATTTATAATAAACGAGTACAAACACTCAAACAAGAAAAAACAAACACTACATAATAATTGATACATATGAAACTAATAGACAAAGTGATAATAATACAAATACAACTAATTAGAAAGACAAAAAATAAATAAAATATATCTATAAAAATAAAATTATAAAATTAATTAGGTTGTTTTAAAAATAACAATATTTTAGCTTTAAAGTCATGACGAGACAGAACAAAAAAATCCAAGACTGGAAATTTTATTGGCGTTAAGAAGGACTCTTGTGAAAATGAATTCTTACCACAATTTGTATTAAATTTAGGTACATGGAACAAATAAGAATTTCGTGTAATCCTACTAGGTATTCTAAATCTAATTAGTATTTAATTATCTATTAAATAGCTGGAAAATTTATATAGCTATTTAAAATATCATTATGAACATAATATCAATTAAATCACGTCTAATAGTAAGAGAATCAATACCTTTAGAGTCTTGAACCAAAAGGAAAGAGTCTCAAGAAATAGCACAATGAGTAACATAGGTAACTCTTTTCAGAAATTTACATTGGATATTATTAAGATTATTTAATAGTAAGTAGAATAATTATTAGACCGTATTAAAGAGCCAAATTCTAGATTATATCTAACTGTATAGGTATACACATTTTTTAAACAGAAAAGATTTCTAAAGTCCTTAGTATAATCTATTAATAAAATCCAACATCTTATACGTTTTATTTATGATTCATTTTGAAAGACAAATCAAATAGACCTTATTATATTTATCATAGTATAAAGTTTATGGTAATCCTTTTACGTTAATACCTTATATATATTTTATAGGTACCTACATTATTATGTTACGTTTATGCTGCATGAGCGTAACTTGGAAATTTATTAGGGGGGGAGCAAATATATAGTCACATATAATAAATTATTGATTATTATTATATTACTTACTCCTAATCTATTCTAGAGAAGCAATGGCCCTCTTTGCCAACTTCCTAGTTTACGCTTATGCGTCTATGGTACAACTTTGTAAATATATATATATATATATTGATAATTGCGTGATGAATATTTAAAAAAATTATGTGAAACAGCGAAAACATAATGTTAACATAATATACATAACAAATATTAGATATTAAATATTAAATAGAGATAAAGTTTATCTTAAATAAGTAGATTAAACATTCCTGCGTAAAAACAATATAAGTACAGATATTATACCTAGTAAATATTAATAAATAATATATAAGTGCCTACTAAATCACATTTTAAATTATTTACAGTTTTTATGTTGTTATGAAACCATTAAATTGTATTATTCTAAACTAACACAGTACATAAAATTAATAATATTATTGATTATTATTATTATTACTCTAAGAAACGTTTAAAGAAATTTAAATGAGTAACAATATAAATGCCAAACTATTGGTTAAATTAAATATGATAATGTATACTTGGTCCTATGGTTATTCATTTAATCTACTATCCAGTGGCGTAGCCAGGATTTAAAAATGGGGGGGAAACCCAAAATACTAAAAAAAACATAATCAACAATTAACAATAACAGTTCATTTTTATATTAAGTTTATACAGTCGATGGGGGGGAGGGCATGACCCACTGGCCCCCAACATGGCTACGCCATTGCTTTAATCCTTTATGCATTACAAAATAAAAAATAAAAATTGCAGTTGTTGTGTAAATATTACCGTTTTTTTGGTGTTTTTTGATAGCTTTTTCTCATTATTAAAAAAAGGAAAATAGTAGGTAATCTGTAAGCTGTAGGCTCTGCTGTAAAGTATAGTTAGCTATTCAGTATGCCTTATGTACCTTAATATGGCCTTCTGTAGGGTCAATCTACCGCAAGAATCAAAATACCGAAAGGATTATCAACCGAGAGGGACAATCGCAATCGATCGACAATAATATATAAAGTAGTAATTTAATATAATATTAATCTCTCCATTCTGATAAAAAATTGATAAAAAAATACTAAAAAGTCTAAAAGTAATGTATACTGTAGATAGTAGATTATATAATTAAGTTGAGAACAATACTACAAAGATAGGTACTCTAAACTATAAAATATAATAATATACGTTAAAAATTTCAAGTTCTCTAAATAATATTTTGAATACAAAGAAAACAACTAGAAAATCATTAATTACGTTAATTCGTTTTTGAGTAACAAAATCGATTTTGTCAAAAACTAGGATTGTGTAAAAATTTAAGTTTTTCCTTGTTTTATTTTTCGATTACTTTAAAAATACTGAAAACTTTTACTTTTAATTTCTTGTAAGGTACTAAATTCCAACAAGATTAAATTTTTCATTAGAAACTACCTTCAAAGTTGAAAATTAAATCATTTTATTGCCACGAAAGTGTTAAGTTAGGTCATTTATGACGTGTTAAACTAAAAAAACATCATTATTAATTTAAATAAATATATGTAACGTGTGTCGTTCTACTACTTCTTCTCAAAATGTAAAACTATTTAATATTCATACATACTAGATATATCTACAGATAAATAAATTATATTATTATTTTAAAATTAATACAATAGAAAACAAATTTCTATGGAAATTATCGTAAATTATTGGTGTTCATTTCCACATAATAGTTTTTAAATTAGTTTTTAATAAAAAATAATATTACATTAATTCATCATATTAATTATTTAACCATCTACGAAAAATAACTGTTATTAAGTATTATTTAACATTTTATTAACACACCTACTTCAAATTAAAGATCTAAGAATACGGGTTTTAGCTTGTATTTACGTTGTTTAGATGAGCATGTGTTTTGGCAAGCCTCACGGTCTGTGGAATGTTTTTGCTTAATTAACTAATTAAAAAAGTTAGATACAATATATGATTAAAAATATGATTCAAAAATAGAAATGAAGAATTGTATGGTTTAAAAATAGCTATTATAAATGAACAAATAGGTATTATTGTGACATAAACCGGTAAATAGAAAATTGAGTAAACAATAATATTATTTATTTTATGTCAATTAATAATCGTATAAATTAACGTAAAACATGAAAGCATGCAATTATTATACTACGTATAAAATAATATAAGTATATTAGTATACTAATATTATGATTACAGAACCTAACCTAACCTGCTATAGAGTATAGAGTCTATACCAGCGTTTCTCTAAGTGAGGGTCGCGGCCCATTGGTGGGTCGTTAGTCAATTTTTTAGCGGGTCGCGAAAAAATTTTTGAATTATAATGTCAATGCTGTTATTAACCATAACAAAACAAGTAAACATTCGCATACACCTCATTATTAAAAGTACATTTATAAAAATAAATTGATTATAAACCTATAAAATACAAATATATATTACAAATTCATACATATTTATATAATACAAATTTTGTTTTTTTATAACTACTTTTTGAAAAGTGAAACCATGTGGGTCACGAAAGATATTTCGGGATAAATTTGGGTAGCGGTACTAAAAAGATTGAGAATCACTGCTCTATACCATAGGACTATAGAGTATAGACTATATTATGTATGGTACCCACCTTATTGTGGGTATGTACCTAAATACCTTTGCGAATTGCGGCTCTGCCTTTTAATACTTATACTAGTTATACTATTTACCAAACTACTCACTAAATACTAAAATAATATTATTATAAATTATATTTATTAGCTATAGATTAGCTGTTAACTATAGGTAGGTTATAAGATTATAACTTTAAACTATATCAAAATATTTAATGGCTTTAACTTTTATTTTAATTATATTTAGGGATCAGTGGCGTAGCTATGATTTGGTTCTGGGGGGGGGTATTTAATTAATTGGATAAACATAAAGTGGGGGGCTTTGCTCCCACACCCTCCTAACAGTTATTTTTTTTTTTAACATAATTATATACACAGTTACATTAATACAAAAATTTAATTTCCATAAACTCTATTATTTATAAGATAAAAATCCAATTTCCTAGGTTTTTTGGCTGACTTGTTTATTATCTCCTCTGTGTCAATATGTATTTTTTTGTGGAAAGCCAACATAGTTAATCCATTCAATCGATCCTATTTAATAACAAATAATGATTATTAATTAATTATTATGAAATGTAATGACAATCGTTTTATGACAATGAATAAAAAGTTAATGATTTTTAGTCTTACTTCAGATATGGCATTTCTTAAGTATGTTTTTATTCTTTTAAGGGATGAAAACATCCACTTAGGTGTTGTAATGGATACAGGCAATGTACATAAAATTTTGATTATTATAAATATATTAGGAAATATATTAGCATCACATTCAATAAGCGCTCGAAGAGCTGATTTTGGTACATTATTAGATGATCTGTTTAGTGTTGTGCCTCCACAACTTTAGCTCAACCAGTAAAATGTT
>NC_040878.1:92663774-92720800 GCF_003676215.2 Rhopalosiphum maidis | reverse complement strand
AAAATATTAGACGCCAATAGACGAAATCGGCGGGTTTTTAAAATATATCAAATCCTATTTAAAAAAAATCTATTATTTTTAATGTATACCTATTTTTTCATTATCTATCGAAATTTAGTAAGAAAAATTCATTGTAATTGCTAAAAAATAAATTACTTATTGTATACACTAAACGATAAAATTATTGAAAAATATGCAAAAAATTCAAAATAAAATTTCGTATTACGATTATATGTTTGTCGTTTTATTTATTTAAAGTTGTTAATCTAAGGCCGTATTGTTATTTTGTATACGTTTATTTATAAGTTTATAATAAAACTAATTAAATTGTATGTCATGTGTAAATATATAAAGAGTAACATATTGCCATTATTTTATTATTTAACAGTAAAAAAATAAATAGTATTATTAATGATTTTAATAGTATATTTTATACGTACTATTTAGCATGTCTTTTAAATAATCCTTTAGAATATCGTAGTATTCTATTTCTTTTCAAAGAGGGACTGAAGTCAAAAATCAAAGTACTATTACTACTCCAAAACGTGATGAAAAACACACACAAAAAAAAAAAAAATACATACATCATTGTAAAATCAATACATTTATCACATAGTTCAAAATCTAAAAGGCTTCAAACTTAAACTTTGATTGAGGTTTCTGATATCAAATTAGATTTTATAACTATTTACTTCTGTGAAGTCAAAAATAAATTTCAAGTTATGCCAAAATAATCTGGACAACAAACAAAATATTAAGAAAAAAACGAACATTTTTAAGTAAAACCAGACCTACCGTCTTTTAATACATTTTATAGAAAAATAAATACTTAAATAGCAATATTCAAAGAAAAGTATAAAATATACTTAGCGATATATTGAGTGATCGATTTCTGCTCAGAACTGTATAACTATTGTACTATGATAGTATTATCATTGAATTCAAATTTAAGTAATTATTAACACGCCAATTACAAACTACAGTGACCCATTAAATACCTATACTGTACTGCAGTAGTATCTATTTTTCCTCTTGTCATTCATTATTCCTAAATATTATCATATATATCAGAAATAAGTAGCCAAGTAGGTATTTGTATTATTATATTATACTAATGACCACTCACACAGTCACACATAAATGTTCATTTTGTTTTGTTGATAATTTTAATTAATTAATTTTTTTAAGACAGGTTTTTGCAGTACTAGATAATATCCTAAATAAGCCGTTGTTGTACAAGTATCACTATGGTACTATGAAGAGCCACCTTTACAGACAAAATCAACCTCATGTATACAGATACAAATAAATTATTATTATTTTTACATTTTTTTCTAACACAAACATAATTAATATATATATGTATATAGATTCACTGATATACGATTGACGACTTTTATAAAGATTGAAGAACACGCAAACTTACTGGAATAGATGGATACTTCAAACTTACTTAGAAATCACCCCTGCTGATCGAAAATGATACCAGAGTTGATTTCGATGAGACGAAGGGACAACCAACTATTGAGTCTATCGTTCATCGAGAAAGTCATACGCTTACATTTTGAACGACAAGAAGAAAATTTAGGCAAAAGAAGTCCAGGGGAATTTAGTAAAAATCATATGACTGAAAGATCATTTGGATTGACTTTTCGCCAATTACGAAAAAGATAATTCTAAGTACGTATGATTTAACTAAACATGTACTACAATAAGTTCAATAAAACATTTTTTTATCGCAATCTAAAAGTATAAAAATTCATGATAATATATGTAAAGAATTGTTTCTATATAGTCTTAGATATTTAAAGTATTATAACAATATAATATCCTCGTTTATAATCTTAACGATTCTTATTCTATTATTATTATTATTATTCAAAAAAATATAAATTTTACCACTGAAGAAACAAAATTGCCAGATACCTTTTTCTACACATCAGTGTGTTTTTAGGATTTATTTTTATTTTTAAGGCCGTATTATTTTAATCATTTAATTTTTTTCACGTTTATTTATAAGTTTAAAAAAAAAGAGTTATGTTATAAGATACATGTATAATATATATTTTTAAAATATTACAAGCTTGTTTATTAAATTAATGTTAATAAATGTTGTTTAATTTGAATTTTAAACTAATAGTAAATATATTATTTATCGGTAACCATTTATTATACTTGAAGCATGCTAAATACACACCAGGATTGATTTCACTAGTTTTTTCTTAATGTTATATATTTTACAATATAATGAAAGGTAATTGATTTAATAAAATTACAATATAACTATTAATTAAGATTATCTTTATCTACGTCATATTGCTTAGAACCTCGTCAGTGTGATCTTATTATTAGACACCATACTCTTAAGTCCAATTGTGGTGCGGCTGAAAATAATGATAAAAATCAAGATTAAATTTTAAGGTTCTCTAAAAGTATAATTGTTTATTTATTAAGTTCTATGTTAATTCTTCTTTATAATATGAAGGTAAAACACTACCACAGGATCATGAAATTGAATGAATCTAATAATAATATTAAAATTTGAAATAAAAATAAAAAATACATGCAATGTATGGGGACAACAGTATACATTTATACATAATAGACTATAAAAGGTAAGAATATGATATTTTCAGTTAGTTATAAAGGATTTTATATTATAATTTATAATGTTCTTCAGAATGTATCAACTCAATCATAATATAGCTCAGAAATTATTTTTTATTTTATTTTTTTTTTGTTCTAATGTAGATTCCAACACAAATGTATATTCAGGTACTTTGTATATTTTTATGGAAATTATTATAGTTTTAAATCATATATAGTACATATTAAAATATATAAAGAGAACATTTTGCCATTATTTTATTATTCAACAGTAAAAAAATAAATAGTATTATTAATGATTTTAATAGTATATTTTATACGTACTATTTAGCATGTCTTTTAAATAATCCTTTAGAATATCGTAGTATTCTATTTGTTTTCTAAAACAAAGAATTGTACAACAATTATATGAAATTACTTTTCATTCATAGTATATATACATATTATACTTATAATTTATATACTATAATATATACGAATAAATCTAATGTCGATAAATCTACTATAATATAAATATGAATTTGTGTATGTGTGTGTGTTGTGTCTTGATATAACAAATATGATATTTTTTTTTTAAATAAACATATTAAAATAGTTAATTATTCCAATTTTTGGGCGAATCGAAATATGACTTTACATTTTATGTAACACACTGATTGTTATGTACTAGAATACAACTAATAATAAGATCAATAACCCTTTATCAAAACAGTGATATAGGAGTTATACTAAACTACATTCTTTTTATTATTTAAAATTTCAAACATTAATCAATTATATTAAAATTAAAATTACCTGAAAGAGTATTTTCTTAAAAGCAAATATTTAAATACAAAAATATGTTATTAAATGTGCATCTAGAACAATACTGTTTATGCAATTTTAATATTAGTTATTAATTCATTATACTACCTAAAAATAGATTAAGTATATCGTAATATTTCAAGAACAGTAATAAATTCAATATTACATTGTTATTATTACTTTTTTTGTCATTTCCCATATTATGCTCTAAAAAATTAAATAATAATACATTTAATTAATTTTTTTTTTGCTATGTCCAAAGTTATTGGTTTTTATGACTAAAACTACTATTGTATCAGAATAAAGTATAGTATGTACTAGAGTGTAATGTAATAATTTTTGTACCGTCATGAAATATCGCAAGGATATTGGCGTATGGATTTTCTAATAAATTCAAAATAATTAATAACAATCATATAAAAGTTGTATATAATAATCTATTACATTTCAAATTGATACAGGCATTTTTATATTGATATATTTTTTCTATAGAAATCATCCCCATTTTTTAAAATCGAATCATTTTAACCATCCTAAAAGGGAAAAAAAATTATAGTAAATCATTGCTATACCACGAACTTTAAAACAAGTTTTGGGGATTTAATAAATAGAACCTTAATAAACAAATAATAAATTAATAACATTTTCCGTTTTGTCAAATAAGAATTGAATACTCTTAAGAATATATATTATTATATTTGTAATTTATTAAGAACTAAGAGGGTAAAAAAAAAATCTGTCAAAAAAATATTAAATTATAAAATGTTAGTTCCTTGCCGTACGCTGCGCGACCATGTCCTATGTACATGCGTTCGCTCGATCGTTCTCGAATTATTGTCTATTTCTTTCCTTATGGAAATTCTATACCACTGATTTCTTCAACGTGTTTGCACACCATCTAATAGCTCTGAGAATCTGATCACTTCGACCATAAGTAATATTTACCTTATTTAACTTATTTATAAAAATATTTATATTAAATTAAAACATACAATACACACACATCTGCTCACTCTATAACTATAAACTCGGGCACCGCCTGCGGAATGACTTTTGGACTCCAACCGGACCAGATTAGCTATGCCACAAAACCAGTCTACAGTTTCCCCAATTACGATCGTCAACAATAAAATCGTAAATAAAAATAAAACTAATAGCAAGATAAAACCTAATGAAGATAAACGCAACTTATCTGTATCATCCACCCTACCGTCTTCACTGTTAACAATCATTGCCAAGAAAACGAAACTATTTGTGACGCCAAACCGCTATGAAGCTCTAATCGCTGACGATGAAAGTTCAAACCTCGATAACGATAATAATTACATAGACATTGACAGCCTCCATGAAAATATCGGTCAGATGTAATCGAATATTACACATAACACACCAAAGTCTATTCTTCCTCCACCCATATTTATCAAAGGCGTCCTCGATTACATAGGCTTACGAAATAGTATTAAAGATCTAATTGGTTCATCCAACTTTTCGTGCAAGTCCTCTACAGCCCACCTTAAAATTCAAACAGACAACCCGGACAACTACAGGAAACTAATCTGACTCCTTAAAGACACTAATGCCCAATTTCACACATACCAACTCCACTCAGAAAAATCCCTAAGAATAGTTGTCAAAAATCTTCATCCAACTACCCCAGTTGAAGACATCGCTGCTGCAATCGAAGAAATTGGCCATTCAGTTAAAAATGTAATAAACATCAAGCACCATCAAACAAAATCTCCACTACCAATGTTCATTGTCGATCTTAACCCTCAAGAAAGTGACAACGACATCTTCTCCATCATTGCCCTTCTACATACAAAAGTTAAAATTGAAGAATCACATAAAAAACGGGAAATACCACAATGCCTCAACTGCCAGTCCTATGGCCATATCTGAACCTACTGTGCTTACCCCCCCTAAATGCGTCAAATACGGTCACACCAACCCAACATCATCCTGTATAAAACCTCCAGATTTCCCTGCAAAATGTGCTCTCTGTTCCCGGACCTCACCCAGCAAACTATAAGGGGTGTCTCATCTTCAAACAACTCAGACAAAAGCGTCCTAACTACTCAAGTAAAACTGCCAAAATCTCAAGCTTCAACCACCAACCTCTACAGTCACCCTACACTGCTTGCAGTCCAGGACATCACCATAAACTTGATGAAAACTCCTCAACTCATCCACGTACGTATGCAAACGTGGCCAAGGGTCACCCCCCCCCCACCCATCAACCATTCCAACTCAACTGAAAGTAATGAGAACGCCTTCACTAAATTTCTTGACGAATTTAAATCGATCATAAACCCCCTTTTATCTCTCCTCACCCGAGTCCTCACAAATCTCATAAATAACATAAATACAAAAAATGCAAATTAATAACTTTACATCTAACTCCCTCCTCATCCTAACCCGGAACTCCAATGGGCTAATTAACCGTAAAAACGAACTACTGACCACCTTGCAAAACAGTATAATTGATGTTGCACTCATCTCAGAAACACACCTAACCAATATCACAAAAATAAATCTACCAGAATACCATATTATCCAATCAAACCATCCATGCTGGTGCTGCTATTTTTATAAGATCTTCATTATTATACTATCCTCTTCCTCATTACCAAACACCCCACATACAAGCCTGTGGAATTTCTTTAATATTAAACCATATCCCGATCAATATTTATGCCATCTACAGTCCTTCTCGCCACTCTATAACACCAACTCTCTTCCAGCACTTATTTAATATAATAGGCCAAAGATTTATAACTGGAGGTGATTTAAACGTGAAAAACCTACAATAGGGCTGTCGCGTCAACAACCTTCGTGGTAACACTTTATATAACCTATCACAACAAAATAACTATAAAATCTTAGGTCCTAATTTTTCCAACCTACTAGCCTACATTTCTAAGTATAGGACCAGATATTTTAGATATATTCGTTACAAAAATTCCAAACAGCCTATACAACACAGTAACCAACCTCAATGATCTGTGCTCTGATCACTCAGCAGTTCTCCTCACTTTAGACGCCACTCCCTCTAAAAAGCCAAGTAAATCTAGTCTCATTCAAGATCGTATGGACTGGGATGCCTTCAGAACTCAACTCGTTAACAATATAGATCTCGAAACTAGATTAAAATTACGTCAAGACATAGACGAAACTGTTAACACCCTAACAACGTCAATCCAACAAGCAGCATGGTCCTCCTCCACTATTCCTAACCCACTCAAACCCACCAACAACCTTCCACATTTTGTCAGAACTCTTATATCGGAAAAAAGAAAAGCCCACACTGTGTGGCAAAGAACTAAATATTCTTCTGACAAACGACTATTTAATTACCTGACCAATAAACTCGAAAGAATCTTAGCAAAAATAAAATCTGATAATTTAACAAACCATCTCACATCCCTATCTGCCACTGACAATTCTCTTTGGCAAAACACTAGGAAAATTCTCCACTCTCAACACCCAGTACCTCCTTTGAGAAACCCCGACGGCACATGACTTATCAGTGACTTAGAAAAAGCGAACGCTTTTCTTCATCGTTTACACTCAACGTTCCAACCACATATTGACATCATACCTCACAACAAAATAGTTGAAATAAACCACTTCCTATCTAGTCTACTACCTATGACCCTTCCACAAAAAACACATCAGACCCAGTGAAGTCGAGTTTATAATCAGTAAATCTGCGCGTCATAAGACTCCGGGGTACGACCTCATTACATTAGAAGTCGCTTCCTAACTGCCCAAAAAAGCCATCTTATCACTTACGCACATTTACAACTTCATGCTCAGGCTATCATACTTTCCCTTGCTGTGGAAATTCTCGATCATAATTATGATACTTAAACCCAGAAAACCAGCTGACTCTCTCAGCTCGTACAGACCAATCAGCCTTATACCTTTCTTCTCCAAAGTATTTGAAAAGCTCACACTAAAACAGCTCCTCTCAAACATCGACACAAACCTCCTAGACAATCAATTTGGCTTCCGTGGTAACCATTCCACCATACACCAGGTTCATCAAATAGTCGACAACATTTTCTATTCACTTGAAAAGAAACTTATCTGCACAGGCACCTTCTTAGACGTAGCACAAGCGTTTGACAAGGTTTGGCATGACGGCTTCCTCTTCAAACTAAATTCAATATTTTCTCCCAGCTTCTGTTTAATCTACAAGTCTTATCTTGAAGAACGGTATTTTTCTGTACGATATTGCTCAGCCTTATCTGACATATCATCAATTAAAGCTGGAGTACCGCAAGGAGCTGTAGCGGCACCTCTCTTGTTCAACCTTTACACATCAGACCAACCCACTACCAACCTTATCACCACTGGTGACTTCGCTGACGATAAAGTCATCCTAGCCCTCCACCTTGACCCTCTTGAGGCATCCAACAAAATCCAACAGAAATATATTTTATTTATATTAACTTGAAATATTTATCATAAAAAAAAATATCTAATTTTTGATACTTACTCGTGAACATAGTTTCAGTTATTGAATCTATTTGAAAAATTTTAGTTATTATTAAATCCAAAAATTGAAAATTATAGTAAATTTACACCTTTAATTTACAAACTCAAGTTTGTAATATAGATACAAATCTATCTTTTTTATGCAATGGTTTTTAAGCTTAAAAGCATAATAAAAGTGAATATGTACCACACTATAATATTAATAATATATGCTATTTTGGACGGTATAAGAATCTGTTTATTGATAAATATGTAGTATTTCATTCATTAATAATATATTATTTTTTAAATTTTGATTTTATTAAATAAGTATATATTTTCTGTTATATATAATAAACAATACGTTATTTTCAATTTTGACATATGAATATATCTATTTATTGATAAAGATGTACTATTTCATTCAACAATAATAGCTATACATGTATTATACATTTTTATTTGTAATAAAAGGTGTGTATTTTATTTATATGAAAGTAGGTATATAACAAACATTATTACATGCATATAAACATTAAAATTAAAATTATTTATTAATATTATTAATTAAAATTAAATTTTATATACAATAATATTTTAAAAATATTTAGGTTTATATTATGTTATTTTCTTAGAAGTGCAACTCTGCAAATCTATTCATATAATTTTCAAATTTATATTTTGAAAGCATAGACCATAGAATATTATAACAGAAAATTGCACATTTCTAAAATTTTTTTACTCACTGACATCATTACAATATTCCTGTGGAGATTTTGGAGTATCTGTGATAAATGAATAATAAAGTTTTTATGTGGGTAGATAACATAGTACAAAAGACAAAAACAAAACATATCTGTGTAATGTAATAACTGAGTTAAATTCAAGTCTTTATGTAAATTATTATATAAACAATTACATTCAAAAATTATATGTACTTACTATTCTTATCACATTGTTGTTTTTTAGCATAATCATAGTATTGTATTGCAGTTTCTATAAAATTTAGAATTAGAGTATTATCTTTATTGTAAATATTATGTAATCCGTTTAAACGAATAATTTTATTAACTGTATAGTATTTTTAGTAACAGAATATGACATTTATCTAATATCTTAAAATTTTTATCAGAATTGGTTTATTCGTCCTAATTAAAATATCGAGCATCACTCAATTCTACATTATATCTAAAACTTAATCAAGGAGAAACACAATGAAAGAAGAATCTAACAAAGATCATAAACACCTAATACTATATAATTTCTAATTCAAATTACCAGGAATTTGACAACCATGTAATATATGTTTCTTATAATTTATAAATTATATCTATCCAAACTAAATCCAAAAGAGTGTCAAGCCTATGAACAGTCAATATGGGAAGGCGCTGGATGGTTGTTAAAGTTTGGATGAAATATGTGACTGCTGTTAGCCACTTGTCCATTTTCAAGCTGAGGTATTTAACTCACGGTTGCCAAGATATATTTTCGTTGTCAATGTTGATTGTTAGGGAGATATTTATTATATTATAACACTCCCGTACTATCTTTCGAATATAAATAAGAGAATAATTAAAATTCTATTTATAATTTGTATATTTTGTTAGAATCGTCGTGAAAATAAAAATTACTTGAAACAATATTTTAACTTCATTAAATTAAAATACAATTTTATCGTTATTACACATTTATATAAGATAGCCATTTTAATGGTACTTTTTTGAATTTATAACATTGATTTGAATATAGCCTTCATTTATAATCATCACTTTTAGATAAATGAGCATGCAATATTAATATTGCCCAAAGTGTAAATCTAATTTATTAAAATATTTAATTGTTTACACTGTGTAAACCAAAATACATAATTCACAATACAAATTTTAAAACTTACCTTTAAAATTTGATTTCCAAAATTTATATTTTTGTAAAACATTTATGAACTCGTCAGAATTTTCTGTAATAGTAAATTTTTAAATAATAGTCACCCATATAAAAATATCACATTTTATTGTTACATTTGTTGTTATTTCCATGTTCACGATTATTTAAATTATTATGAATAATGGAATTAAAATCAATATGCAGGCAGACATATTAAAGGATTTCAATCTTTTTATATTCACGAACCACATACACAGTTTGAAAATTTTTATGTATCACTTGACTTTTTTTTGCATATAATAATGTATACGATTATTTTGTATTTAAAATATTATTTTACTAGGAACTACAAAATAAATATTTAATTCTTAAAAAGAAATTTATAACGACATTAATATATTATATCAAGCTAATATTGAATAAACCAAATAATATTTAATCTTAATAAAGAATAATAATTAATTCAAGTTTTTTTATAAAGATTTTCTTCGCATACCACCTTTGAGCTTCCATGTACCACGCATTCACGCCAGTTCGAGAACCGCTGATCTAGGTAGTCTATATTATAATAATAAGAATGGGTAGGTAGCGGAGGATACACAACTGCTAAGATTTCACAAGGTACAAAACTAACAAGGCTTCTAAACCCTAATATAAGCATTACAGAAAGATTTGTCGGTTCACACTATAATAATAAATTGGATATATAATTTTTTTAATCTGTATTTTATATTTAGTGTAAATTGCCAAACATGAAAACATAAAAATATGTATAGTTATTCCACTGGCATTGTGGTTAAGTTTTACTAACAACATTTATAATTAATATATATTTTAACTATTGTATAAAATCTAAGGACTTACACTTCACAGTTTTTAATCGCATTTCAAAAAATATTCGTCATAATTGACTACTGACATAAGATAACGTTTATTTTTCAACAATTAAATGTTAAATATAACGAAATTTACGAAAAACTATAATTGTTTTACATACAATACTAGTCAAATTACTCTGCATATGTCATAAGCTGTTACTTAGTGTAAAAATGTTTTAATATTGTAGGTAGATGATGCCTATATAGATGATTGTATTTCTATTGTGGTTTTATAATTATTATCTAAAAATAGACGTTTTTGGAGAATTATCAAAAAAATGATTAGGTTTTCGTATGCTGTAACATTATAAATTATATGATGATTTAAATACTCCGTATTGATTTTGCAATTTTTTTATCAAATCATAATCCAATATAACTGAAAATATAATCGTGAAACATATCTCTGTGTGAGCCACTATTTTAAATGTGAATATTGCAAAATCCTTTCGTAGTATACCTATAATTTATTAACCGAAAGTTTAATAATCAAATATATCTCTCAGCATAAAAATTATGTTTACATATAATTTCAGACTTTTTTACATGTTTATAGTTTTTAGATTAGCATCACTCAACAACTTACCATATTGCATAATATAACAGTAATTTAAAAATCCAAAAACTATAAAAATAATATGTTACAAGTTAATTTATATTGATGTTGAAAATCAATCAGCTTAAAACATACATTTATTTGTAAATTAGATTAAAAAAAGCTATATCATATAATAGTTGAAACTATTTCATCTGAATAACAAAGAAACATGCTAAACAAAATTTGAATTTATAAAATGTAATCTTAACAAATATGAAATGAATAATCCAAAAGTTAAAGTCAGCGTTATAAAATTATACCCAAGTACTTACTTCCAATTCCACAATTATTTAATGTCTCTATAAATTATAAACCGGCGTTATAAATATCAAATTAACAAGCATTAAATATATAATTATATAAAAAAAAAATATTTAAGAAAATTATTTTCAAATAATTAGGTAATGTTAAGTAGTGTTTTAGGAGAAAAAATTTGCATAAAATTGGTAAAAGTTTGAAGTTAATAGAATAAAATTGGAAGGATATGCGAAGTTGAGATATACATAATTTTGTCATGGTAATTTGGTTACACGTTAATTCGTCGCGATAATTTGGACGCACATTTCGCCGCAAGTAATTTTGACGCATACTACATTTGATCGCGCGTTAATTCGTTACTTATCTATGTTGGCAACAAATATTTGACTATACAAAGTTGTATTAGGTTAGTAACCCTAAGGTATAGTTATATTACCAATTTTTAAATTTTGAATTTTATATTAAATTGTTAACACTTGAAATAAGCTAATACAACTATAAATAGTCAAATAATTATCGCAAACATCGATAAACGACGAATTGACGCACAACCAAATTACCATGACCATGACGGCACACCAATTCTATGCATTCAGAAAAATTGGTTACAAATAATTCCAAATAAGTCCAAAAATATTGGTGTAGATTTGATGTAGATAGAGAAAGTTGAAAAGGCAAACTTCACAGACGTGAATAAAGGTAGATCATAAAAATATGTTAGATGTGGATAAATATATATATATATGTTTTAAATTTCGAATTCTATATTACTACATGATTTACATTGACCTTATTGTTTAAGAACCCTAAAGATATGCAAACAACCTAATATAATACATCTTATTTATCGTGGTTAAATTGTATAAATCATTTTTAAAATGAAAAGCTTAATAATTTGACGTCATTTACCATAGCATTCTATACAAAATAACAAACAATTAATTAAAATTATATAATAAGCATAAATAACATAAAATATACACTTTTTTTTTATTGTTATACTATTCTATTAAATACTTTGATAAACATTTTTATGGTTTATTATTAATTATATTCAAATTTACAAGGCGTAATTATTATACAAATTATTTTTCTTTATACGCAAAGATTGACTTTGTTTACATTAATATGATACAATAATTGAGAATTAGAAAATGTGAGCAGCTTTAAATTGAATTAACTACTGTCTTGAATATTATTAACGAATAATAATAAAGTCCTATCTGCATTTGAAAAATGTTTTATATAATAGTATATTTTACTTATATAATTTTTAAAATTCTATCTACTTACCATGAAATTCTAGTAAATTAAAATTCGTTAAATTATACCAATTAAAATTTTAAAATTTAATAAATAAATAATATAAAATATAATAATATGAATACTACTTAATGTCACTTTCATATATTTATTTAATTATAAAATCATTGTTATTTGTTACCTTTGTCGCCAGCATTACTATACTTTATAATATATATCACTATCACTGACAATGTTATTAAAACTTTATAAGAAATCATAGTTATTGTTAGGAGAACCACAAAACACAAGCATATACGTTGCGTTACGAATAAAGAATATCATTATTTTCTGAAAATTAAGATGATATTAAATTTGGCGTTTATGTATTTTATCAACAACTAAGTACACATTACAATAATAATTTAATGAGTCATTGTTAATTTTTAAAAACCCATATATCTACAAACACATCACACATTTATGGTTTACATTTTTTTTCATTTTTCTATTGTATATTTTAATGAGGAGGCCATATTATTAGGTGTCCTAAAAATATTAAATACATATTAGTACACTCCGTTAGGCTGTGTAAATGTCCCCTAGTTGCTAAGTTTTAACTACATTTAATAAGAATAATTACCTTTTTTTAATTCAGACCGTAAAATCGGTAAATAACCTAAATCAGTGGTTTCCAACCTTTTGTTATGCAGACCATGAATTTTATAAATAAAATTTGAGACTCACTATAATAACTAATAGCACACCTATATACGTATGTATATAGGTAATATATATATATATATATATATATATATATATATTATTAGCTAATATAACCTAACCTATACCTAACCTATAACCACAAACAATACTATAACGTATGTATAATGTATTTAGGTAATATATACCAGGCTGATTCTTTTATCAAACAACACTCATTATTTCAAAAATTATTGATTTTTTCAATTTTTTTTTCTTCAAAATTTTTGATTTTATGCTTTTCTAAAACTATATAAAATTCTATTTTTTTCACTCTTATATTTAATAGTAAAAACACTATCGACTTTTGATTTTCATATGGCAACCTATATTTAAAATGATATAAAATAGTAGGGATATTTTTTTCATGAATTCTAACGTTCAAATTATTATTTTTTGTTAATTCGTTAGCGAGATAAAGCTTTTGAAATTTGAACGGTTTTCGGTTTTTATAATATTTCTTATTTCTGAAGACCAGTAGTCACATGGGTAATAAATAATAATGATAGGTACATATTTTCACGTATAATAAACTCGTTATCGACTATCGTTCAACGCAACAATGATAATGAACTTTGTACCTGTACCTGTAGGTTGAGTTGGGTGCAATCGTCCAAAGGACTACCACTCTTATCATTTTTCGGACAAGTGCTTATCACTCTAAATAAACGGGTACATTTTGTTTGTAAAGACTGTGGTATAAGAGTAAAAAACGTGGACTAAGATACATATTATACTGTGATTATACCTAATACCTTTGTATGGTCCGTAGTAAAAGCAGAGAATAATATGGCGTAGAGAGAGATAACGAATATCAAAGACGGTAGAGAATAGAGATTGTGCACTGTGCACAGTTTTTTGAACAATATAATCCTTACATATTATATCATAATTCGATCAATTACGCAGCAACATTCTATTTATAGAATAAAATATTTAAATAGTTCAATCTACAACTATCGCCGTAACTAGGGAGCTTAACACCCCTATATTTGTATTTAGCCCCTTTATAAGGTTTTACTTTTTAGCCTAAATAATCCTTCAAATTATTTTAACTTTGGTTTACTAGGACTTTAGCCACTGTAACTATTAAATCCTAGTTACAGCCATGTCTACAACCATGGTCTAGGCTAACTTAGTTTTAAATATTATCGTTCTATTCGTTCTGTATTTCTTTAGTGATATTAATTTGTATAATTTGTTAAAGTATAATTCTGTGTGATATAGTAAAAACAATAAAATACTATTAACAGTTAACATTATAAATTATAAGTATTAAAGTAATGAATGATATTAATTATCTTCAAAACGATGTAGAACATGTCTTGAAAAAAATTTAATTACAAGATAATTAATACAATGAATTATAATATTGAAATATATTATAATGAATTTGATCAATGCGGCAAATGAATTTTGGTCATTGTTTACTGTGCTTGTCCTACGTCTAGTTTGCGTGAAACATCCAAAATCATTCAAATTTTTATACAAATATTGAAATATGGAAAGAAAGAAAATGCTGGACAAGAGTGATCTGGATACCGATTTTAATATATCCTATACAATATACATATATTTTAATATAAAATTTTATGTATAAGACAATTTTTTCAAAGATATATGTTCTTATGATATATGTTGAAATATTGTTCTACATAATTTATGTGGGATCAGTAGGAATAACGTTAGACGAATGTTAACCTTAGGCTCAATATATTACAACGTAACAACAAATTACAAGTATTTAAGTAACAAACAAATTAATTAAGTATTTAAGAAACAAACAACAAACAAATTATGTAACGACGGCTAAACTCTCGGCACTATAACTCGTCGGGCGTCACAACATCAATGCCCTCTTCAGACAAGTCATCACATCGCTTGGCCTAACCAACACCAGTGTTATCATCCCACATTCTCCCACCTTGAACAGCGTCTGCCTCGGAAGCTGTATCTTAATCATCTGACTCCTCAGCTTGGTCCTGGTCAACGGAACACCACGGCTTCATATACTCAGCACAGGAAAAGCTTTGCTCAGGTTCCTCATGTATGCCGACTCTTAGCACCTTGTAATGTTCGTTACCTTCGCGTCCTATTAAGGTCCAAAAAACTTTCTACATAGTTTTGAACTTGGTAAGAAACTGCGTTCTCTTGATAGCAACTAGATCCCCTAGTCGATAACTGACGGCCTCCTTTCTGAATTTGTTAAACGCACGTTGCTATTGAATCTGCACTTTCTGTATCTGTTTCTTTGCAAGCTGTCTGTTTTCTTCCTGACCTTCCTCGTGACATCTACCATATTCAATCTGCACTGTCTCTTTGATTGACTGATACTGTGAGTGGTTCATCTCTACTCCGATGACCTATTTGAATGGAGTCATCCCTATGGAACGCTGATATGACCCATTCAATGCCATCTGGACTTTTGGCACCTGACGATACCACTGATCAGGCTCAGTCATACTTAACTTTACTAATACATTTATAATAATGGTATTCAGTCTTTCCACTTGACCGTTAGCCCTCGGTACACCTGTAGTTATAAGAATGTGACGGATCTTTCGTTCTGAACAATAATTACTTAAGTCTTTTGAAGTGAATGCAGTCCCTCTATCCGACACTAGTTTTTCCGGATTACCAAAAGTAGCCTCCATCACTGCCAACTTGTCGATGACTTCTTTAGCTGTGACACTTCTATTAGGAAATAACCAGCAGAACTCTGTGAACCCATCGATTACAGCCAGAATGTGTCGGTATCCCTTCGGTGTTGGTGTCAGCGGACCAAGGAAGTCTATAAGCCACACGGATAAAGGGGTGTCTCCTTTATCGATACTGTGTAGGAACCCTTCTTTTTTGCCTTGCTTCCGATTAGCAAGTATACAAGTGACACAATTATTTATTACCTTGCCAATTTTATTCCTTAAGTCAGTGATGGAATAGTCACGTTAGATCAGGGCTTCAGTTTTCATTATCCCAAAATGACCAATATGGTGTGCATTCCTTATTACTTCATTCTGCATCTTACATGGAACCACCAGAAAGTTTTGGCCATTGTGAATCTCATATATCAGCCCTCCGACTGTAGTGAAAGTTTGATCATCGATAGTCATCTGTTGTATGCGGAAATCTTCCTGTTGAGCAACTCTTAGTCGTGCTAAGAATTCACAGTGGATTACCATACACAATTCACGCATGCGATACAGGTATTGCAACAACATTTCATTTCGTTGCTTAAAATCGATGTAGACCAATCGGTGAACATCTGCTGATGTTAGTCGACTACGAAACTCACTAACCAACCGAGCGCGTAACACTGTCCATGAACTTAAACCATCTTCTGACCCAACAAAAGCCTGCGCCGTTCCTAAGAGCAGGCGTTTACAGTAAACAAACTTGTGTAGGTCTGATCAAACGCACAACAACGCCATTTCTTCGAAGTCATTGAGCCACTTCACCACCGAACAATAACCATCACCCGTAAAGCGTGACAACGCGTCTTGGACATCGCAAAATTTGATCAGATTGCCACTTGGAGTTTCAGTCTCAAGGTGAACACTACTAATGCTCGACGACTGCTTCCTGGCTGCTGACTTTACTTCTGTTTACAAGGAGGCATTATGCGACCGGAATTCTCACAATCACACAACACGCAAACAACAATTAGCCGTAACACGGTTCGCGCTTTATCAATGATAACAGTGTGCAACAACTCGCGCAGTCACATCAGCCGATACAAATACCACGGTTAGATTAACTAATAACCACGGTACTGATACGATAAACTTCTTTGTTGATAAGCGACAATTTGAGGTTATGAAAATGGCGATATACAACAATATCCAACGCACCACGGTTTTCCCGCGCACGAAACAACAAAGGTGTACTCTGTACACAGTACGACAGTTTTACACACGAGTAAACGGCGAATTTCGAACCACGCACTATTACATAAACGAACGGCACTCACCAACAAGACAATCGGTACAGGCTCTCCGCCCAGGCTACACAATTCAGAATAACGGTTTTCGATTACGATCCCAGACAGGCCCCCAAAATGTGGGATCAGTAAGAATAACGTTAGAGGAATATTAACCTTAGGCCAGTCGCGAATTCAAGGGGGGTGCGCCATGAGAGCGATGCCTCCCCCAAATCACGAAAAAAAAATCAATTTATTTAATTAATATGTCAAACGATGAAAAAATTAAATTTTTTTATAGTTTAGGATCTTATATTTAGTTTTTATTTACATTAAATAATAATAAATACATTGTTTAGTGGATAGTTTTATTTATAATTCTGTAATTTCCAATTGTGCCGACTGACGACGCTACAGATGCCGAACGAAGAATCAGAATTTTTTTTCATAACCCTAGGTATGTGCTTAAGAAGATGATGTGATTTAAAATTAAATATGTTGTTGAATACATATTATAAATTATAATTTAGTGAAATTATTGAGTTCTCAACTCACGTTGTATTACCGCGCAAACCAATTTGTTTCATTATTATTTAAAGTCTGTATCTCTTTGAATAATTAGTGAAAGTGTAAGACCCACACCATTTTATAAATAATATATGTATTTTAGTCAACTTTTTTCACACATAAACACATATTGTAATAACAATTTATTAATGCAGAGACAATTGTATAGATAACATTTACAATGAAAATTTTTTCAAACAAACATTGAATATTTCGAATCATTAAATATAAATTTAACAAAATATGTCGAATATTTTTCATAAACAAAAATAAAATTAGATTTTGCTTTATAATTATTGATGGTTTACTAATATTCAATAGTTTTTTAATAGTTTTTACTAATTGTTCTTAAATAGTGTTCTTTTTAATGCATCTACCTAGGTTTTTTTATTAATTTTTAGTTGTAAGTTAATTCCTTTAAAAATTAAAGAAATATTTATAGTAATAGCATTGATTATGTATATATGTTTAATAAAATTAAAATATAATAATATAATTATTGTACAATATATAATTCAGGGATGGCCAAATTGCGGCTCTCTTCATCGACGTATGCGGCTCGCGGTCTTATTTACAAAAACCAAAATTTTAATTTTTTTTGCATACATTTATAAAAAAAAAAATGTTTTATTATTATTATTAATATTATTTTATAATTTCATATTTCGTAATTTGATATTTTTATCGGATGTTAGCTATCTTTATTAATTTTGTGGTATATAAGTACAGATTAGATAATTTGGCTCCTGATATAATTGCATTAATATATGTGGCTCGCGTACATAGTCGTGTTGGCCACCCCTATTATACTCCGGCCCACGAGAGAACGACCGTAATCCGCGCATCGATACTGAACGTTGCGAGCGCTGTCAACCTGATTTTCTCCCACCATAGTTCTATTCCCACTACTCGGCGGCGTGTATACAGCGGTTCATAAAAACACATAGCAAATGCATTGCATCGCCGCGCTAGTTCCATTGTGTATTATAATACAAGTGGTATTTTTTGTTATAAACATAATAAATAATCATAGATATTATTGATTAAATGAAGAACCTAAAATAATAAACTGGGAGAGCATTGATACATTTTTTCCACCGATATTATAACACATTTAAAATCTACGTAAATAATAAAAAAAATACCAGCATTTTTTTTTATGTGATATGATTATCTACTTTTTTTACTAAATACCATAATTTATTGATTATCATTGTTTTTAATATTTTAACATTTATTGATTAGGCACATGCCTGTTTATAACTAAACCAAATGAAAAATATATTTAAAAAAAATTTATTTTATTACTCTACTTTGTATACATGTTATATTTAATAGTTTTTATTTTTGCCTATATTACAATAGTAGTCAAAATTCTATATACAAATATAATTAACAACTTAAAAATACAATAATAAATTAACAAACATGATTATGTACAAATATAAAAAAATTTCAATCACTGTTTTCTGAATCAGAAGTCGTCTCTCCGGTTATAGTTAACACGTGCGATGTCGATGCCTGTGTTTCTTCCAACATCTTATCAGAAATGAAGTCCAACTGCCAAAATTTGTCCTCTTCTTTAATCGTATGTGACACAAAATTGGACCACATTTCAGGTGTCACCTTTTTTATACCGTCGTTTAATAATTGACGAACGTCGTTCAATTTATATGTCGTGTTATTTTTTTTGACATGTCCTTTTACCACCGACCATGCCAACTCAATTGGATTAAGTTCGCAATGGTACGGTGGTAAACGCAATACAATTTGATTGTGTTTTTTCGCCTCTTCCTCAACAATAAACAAGTCGTATTGATGTTTGATCTGTCGCACTTTTTGAAATAGTTCAAACTTCACCAAGGGTTCGGTGATATTGACGCCTTTTGACTCGAGCCATTCAATTATTGCTGCCTTCGTCCATGAGGGGGTCGGTAGGTGATCTTTTTTCACCGAATGGTACGGTGCGTTATCCATCACTATAACCGAGTCGTCTTTTAATAAAGGTAAAACGCTACAGAACCATTCGAAAAATGTATCGCCGTTCATTTCGTCGTGGTAGTCTGATGTGTTTTTTTTGGATTCAAAACACAAAAGACCACCTGCGACGAAACCCTCGGTCGACCCAATGTGAACAACAATGAGCCACTTGCTTCTTCCAGTAGGATTCTTTGACCCGGTAGTTAAGCCTCTGTTAAACGCATCTCTGTGTGATTTCACAGTTTTGTCGACCCACACTCTTGATGAACAATCTCCGGCGTTGATCCACGTCTCGTCCAAAAAATAAATTGTTTTTCCTTCCTTGCGATAACGTCGTATGTCAGCAATATATTTCCGTCTCCATAAAACAAGATCCTCTCTTTCAGTAAGAGCACTGTTTCTATTTCTTTTGGTGTATTCGAATTGCAAATCCTTCAACAACCTTTGAAGTGAAGTACGTGAAAAACTAGGAAGATCAGGATCATCGTTTATCACTTGTAACATTTTCGGTAAAGTCGGAATTTCTCGTCTAAACCAGAATGCGTGGATTTTTTGACGAATTGCATTTTTGTCGAAATCGTCCAATTTATCAACTACACTTGGTCTGTTCTTTTTATTAACTGGTGAGGATAGTGTGCCAGTAAACTTATATTCCCTGATAGTCCTTTTAATTGTTCCGATTCCAATACCACTTCTTGTAGATATTTTGTTCAATAAATTATCATATTTTATATCAGGTTCTGTTTTCAATAGATCTTTGTATATATTTATGACGATTTGTTTCTGGCCAGAATGAACAACCTAAGTAAAAAATATTGTGAAATGTAATTTTTATTCGATTTTTTACTTTTACTTTATTAAATTATTATTATAAACGCATTTACTATTTTACTCTGAAGTTAAACTAGATATTTTCACGACGGAAAAAAATGATTTTTTTTAAACGTTTAAAACATAAATAATAAACGTGCGTTTTAAACAATATTTTTACTCCTGAAACCTTTAATGATTTTTAAAATAAAATATGTAAAGTCGTAACGTTTTTTAAAATAAAATATATTAAGTCGTAACGTTTTTTAAAATAAAATATATTAAGTCGTAACGTTTTTTAAAATAAAATATGTAAAATCGTAACGTTTTTTAACCTAACCTTATCAAAAAACATGGCTTTAACAAAACAAAAAACATATTTTAACAAAACAAAACACGTTTATACACATAAAAAAACTATCTTTAAAAAACATAAAAAAAAGCTGTTTTTAACGGTATAAACGTCTTAATAGTTTTTTTTTTTTTTAAACGTGTTTTTTAAAGCCTAGTAAATAGCTATTGCATAATATAAAGATATATGAAAATGCTTACCTTTCCTCTCCGATTCTTTTTTGTGGGTGTCACTTGAATGAGATTGTCCATTTTAAATACAAAATAAATGTAATCGCAAAAAAAAATCGGGAAAACATAAACGGCGGTTCAAAAACAAAAATTGAAAAATCGTTGCTACTGCTATCGCTACGTATAAACGAATGTCAACGATGCCTGTCGGCGATCGTTGCCGACCGGCTTCCGATCGGTATATGGAAGGGGAATCGATGCGCAGCGTCGGACGAGTTTTTACGGTCGTTCTGTCGTGGGCCGGAGTTTTATATATGTTACGGTGAAAGATGAATATTGGTGAATGTCGTCATTCTCCGGTGGATGACATCTTTTACCAAAATGATTCGATTATATAGGTAAATGATGTAAAAAACCAGATTTTAAATTCAAATGTACATCTTTCACCGGTCATTGATGTCATTTACCAAAACTAGTGGTAAATGATGATAAATCTCAAATAATACACTGATTGTTTTACTATAGGTACTATTTATAATAATGATTTATTGTGACAATTTTGGTTTCCATGACATTTTGAACTGCACAACATTTCCGCTGCATTGCAAGCACATTTTTTAGTACCACAACCAGTTTTGCAGTTGCATCGATTAAATCCTTGATGACCAGCTATTCCGTGTCCTGCGGCTTCTCTTAATGTTATTTCCCTGTCTTTAATTTTTTTCATGGCTTCATCTAGCTCTAGAAATTTTTCTTTACACGGAGAAATTTGTGCTCGTGTATATTTGTGTTTCAACACCCCATATTCTGTACCTGGTTCA
The DNA here is from genome assembly GCF_003676215.2 of Rhopalosiphum maidis. NCBI lineage: Eukaryota > Metazoa > Arthropoda > Insecta > Hemiptera > Aphididae > Rhopalosiphum > Rhopalosiphum maidis. Next base: position 92,698,672 of record NC_040878.1, on the reverse strand, counting down.
AACATTCGGGTATTTATTTTATTTAAATTAAATAAAAATTATCAAATTAAAGTTGGCTTACATAATTTATACATGTCATTTTCGCATGAAATAATAACAGCAAGTAAATTACGCGGAGAACCTCGTGCTCTATCGACATCTGGTATTGGGACACGAACAGTTGTACCGACATCAAGCTTTGAAAATTTTTCGTTAGTCAATCTCAACATTTTTGACGCTTGTTTTTCAAGACAGATAACCGATTTTTGTCGTTGGTCTTTAATTTTTTCAATCCTTTTATCTGTAAATAGATGACGATTGCTATTTTATTTTTTTTTTTGTAATTTACAAACTATTATTTTATACATTATTTTATTAAATATTAAAATATTAAATATACCATTAAATATGCAGAAATATGCAAGCATTTTTACCAAATTACATATAATAAATATTTAATAATTACCTATGTCTTTAGTATTTCTTAAATCATTTTCAGTCTCCAAGTTTACTTCATTTTCAAGATCTCCAACACTGACTAAATCGTCTTCTACTGCATTAATATGATCTGAATGGTTGCTGTTATTAAATAGCTCTTCAATATCCTCTTCTGACTTAAGTTTTTCTATTTCATCGTAAGGTATCCCTACTGAAGCTAACCCTGTTCTCGCTGTACAACCAAACATCGCCTCGTATGGTGATCTTCCAATACCTATTAAAAAAATTAATTAATTAATAAAAATAAAAATTATTAAAAAAAATTGTTTTTAGTTAATAGCTTACCTGAGTTCAAAGCCCGATTTTTTTGAAATTGCACAAATTTTAATGCCATTTGCCAGTCTTTTGATTTATTATCAGTCATCCAAGAAGCCAAAATTTCTTCAACGTCCCTATTCGCGCGTTCAATTGATCCTTGGGTCTGGCTATGACGAGGCTTGCCATGCACAATTTTGATGTCTCCCCACATTTCATTTAAATTTGTTATAATAGAATTAACAAACTCACGACCATTATCCGAGTGGAGTATAGCGGGTGCACCAAATATTGTATAAATATCTATCAAATTTAAAGCGATTTCTTCGGCCCTTTTTGTCTTCAGAGGTTTTAAAATAACAAATTTCGTTAAATGATCTTGATAATTCATTATATAGCGATAATTATTATAGTTTTGAGATTGCATGTCAATCAAATCAATTTGCGCTCTTGAATTAAATGCGGAATGTAGAATTGGTTTTGTCACAAGCCCTCTTTTCGGATTTGATTGTTTTACTTGACAATTACTGCATAAACCTAAATATGCCATAACTGCCTCCGTTGTCACATTACAATATTTTGTTTTTAACACAGCCATCATCCTATTTCTACCACCATGCCCTACTGATAAATGTGCGGCATGAATTACTTCAAACAACTCGTCTACTGTGACGTAATATAAAACGTCAGATTCATTATCAACTATAGGTTTAATCAATTTTTCTTTTCCCCCAATTGACACAACATCATATTTACGTATAAGTCTTTTATTCGTTACCGTTTTTTTTAGTGTTCCAATTTTTAATTCTTTTATTTTTTGAATCTTGTTGTTGTATTCTTCAAAACTAAAATAAAATATATTGTCACCTCTCTTTTTACTGCTGACAATTTTGTCAATTGCTGCTTTAAATTTGTTCTCCATACTTTAATATTAAAATTAAATAAAACTATGACACTATAATTTAATCGAACTTTTAATATATTTTGTTCACTGGTGACACAAATTTTTACAAATAATATTATTAAACACACACTCGTCGCATATACAACTCGCTATAATATGCCCGTAGATACTAACTAATAAACTAAAAGATTATCTCATATTATTACTCGGGTTATCGACGTTATTGCTAGTTGGGATTTTCGTTTATCTATCTACTTCCGTCATGATATTTTCAACTAACGAAGCTTATTCAGCACCTACACGCTTATCGCTGATCGTTCACATCGACATAAAAATATTGAACATCATTCTCCAATTAAACTGGTGATTGACGACAATAACCGGAGAATGTCTGCATTTACAACGTTTACCAATTTTTAGGTAAATGATGTCATTTACCGGGGAATGACGTCTTTTACCTCGTTTACATCATTTACCGTAACATATATATAAATGCCCCCCTAATAATTACTCTGGATCCGCGCCTGCCTTAGGCTCAATATATTACAACGTAACAACAAATTACAAGTATTTAAGTAACAAACAAATTAATTAAGTATTTAAAAAACAAACAATAAACAAATTATGTCACGACGGCTAAACTCTCGGCACTATAACTCGTCGGGAGTCACAACATCAATGCCCTCTCCAGACAGGTCATCACACCGCCATGGTTTGGCCTGCCCAACACCAGTGTTACCATCCCACATTTATATGTTTTATACACATATGTAAAGATTAAAAATAATAATTCATATAAACCCTGATGCTGCTCTACAATTTTTTTTGTTCTCAAGACCGAAGCATATTGCACTTGGTTTTTTAGAATTAGTTAGGATTCATGTAGATAGATTTCAGTTAATTTTTGGAATAAGGTATAGGTATTTAAAAATTCAATGATTGGGCAACACAACACATGATTAAGTTAAATATACATATAATTAATATTTGTTAATTACATTTATGCTTTAAGTAATAACACCTTATTTTAAGTCATAAGAGCCCCATTTTTTATACAATGTATATTTTTTACACTTAAATAATTCTAATAAAATATAATATGATTAAAATCTTCTAATACATAGATTCTATTTGTATAGCTAATATAATCTTATTACATTTTTTAGTAAAATTTAATATAAGTTCAAAATCGTATTGATAGTTACAATACCTATAAGATATATTTAATATTTTATAAACATTAAATAAAATAATTTTAACTTAGCTTAGTTATACATTTATAAATTTATAACTCCCTTTATTAATGACATTTCAATTTTTTCATAGTAAATACATATTGAAATACTTAATATATTTTTTTAAATATTTATACACATTAATATAATATTCACAAACAATATATACATTTTTAATGCATAAATATGTTTATAATCTACAATTAATTGTTTGCATTTAAAACCGGGCCCTAGACACAAATGAATCCCTACCCAATTTTATTTATATTATTAGTCACCATTTTAAAATGTTAATATCATTCATAAGTCCAGAATTATGAAAAATCTATTCCAAATTTGATGACACAGTTTAATTAAAATGTTCGTTAAGCAGTTAAGTAAAATATGAGTAATGATAAAAATGTGTTCAAGAAATTAGAACCCCAGATTTAGAATAATAGTAACATTTAAAAGTGGCACTAATAATATATAAATTTAATAATAATAACTACTTATTAATAATTACCAATAAATAGGAAACAACATCAACCATTTACAAAAAAAAATGTCAATATTTGCATATTACTAAGTAATAAATATAATTTTAAAAATATATTTATTTTCATATTTAATATTAAAATTGGGTACACGTATATATAAACAAGTACTTAGTGATAATCATAATATACATGTGATAAGTTTTTTTTTTTTAAATATTAATTTAATTTAGGTACTCTATTTATATGTATTATAATTATTTTCTTTTAATTATTATTATTAAATACATAAGAGTTACCTATCATTTAAGTTTTAATGATTGATGTTGCTGCCTCATATTTAATTTAACTATATATGAAGTATTAAAATTACAGTACATTAGCACTTACAATATTTTTTTATCATTCACAATTTTTGTTTATCATTTTTAATTTTCTTTACATATTATTTATTAGTAGGTTACAGTTTTCCTCAGGAACATAGTTGGGCAGGCTTGATTATTTTACACTTCTTTGAAATTAACTAGATTATCTAAAAAAAATCAGTAAAAACCTAATAACTTACCTGTAAAATTGAGTGATGTTACAGGTAAAAAATATTTATACACACCTATAATTGATATTATTCCATGTTAAAATATTAAAATCCAATATAGTATTTTAGCTGTATTATTTTTTTTTTAGTTTGAAAACTAAACTATTATTTTCAATTTTTCTGAATACAATTGTGTAGGTATCATTTGTATATTCTTCAAATCATCTGTCCATTGAATATTCTTAGTACATGTAATTATCTTAGAATGTAAGTATACAACAAATATTCTGGATTAATTGGAGCCAATAGCTGTATAGTTACAATGCAACTTGATTTTAAAACAATCCATGCATTATCAACTTATGAATAATGCATAATAGATCTATAATATTGGCAATCAATATACATTTGAACAAAAATTGTATGAAACTGATAAAACTGAAATTAAAATTTTTTTAAATATATTATTATTATTATTTATTATAATTTTTACAGCTTTTTACAAAATTAGTAAAACTTACCAATAAATTATTCCAAGTTCCTGATAGGTTGCCAGGTATTATTCACATGCGTAATACCAATTTAAATGAAACTTAGGTTTAAATAAGTAGTTAAAACAAAATACGTCATAAAAAAACTACTTATGATTACCCATAATAATTATTATAATTATTTAACAACATTATATTAGAGATAAATGTTTCAATATTTAATTATATTATGAATGTTGGTGTATGACGTGTTTACTCTTTACGTTAGTAATGAAAATAATAAAATAATTGAATTTTTAATCACAGTAAAGACGACTTAAATTAAACTTAATGTCAAATGAATTTTATATTTTTTTGTTTAAAGGTTATAGGACATTATTTGGTATATTAGCATAGGCCATAGCACTAATAAGTAAACATTTATATTATCTATTTTTATTGGGAATACCTAACGGTTTGGTTCGATGAGAGTTTATCTGTGATTAAAGTATTGTCATTTCACATTTGTCACGTGTAGTGGTTTAGGAGGTATTTTAATATTATGATATTGTTATCATAATGAAACCACGATAATAAAAATTTAAAATGATAAGATCTGTTTCATCTGGTTTATTATTATTATTAATCATAATTTGTGATATTACGAATAATATAGTGGCATAGTCCACAATAGTCCATAGTTCGTATTCCGTATTCGTATAGGTAGTAGGAGGTGCAAATTAAACTACAAAGATATTAGGATCTTTGGTCGAACGATAACGATTTATAATTTGAACTACGGGTCTTTGCAAATAATAATTGTGTTCTAATCAATGTCTCACAGCCGTAATAACCTTTGAGATTAACACATGAAAACCTCAAACCACCCAACTTTGAGCAGCTATAACTCGCGTACGGTTAAACGTAAAATAATAATTTAAACGTTAGAATTCATAAAAAAAATATCCCTACTATTTTATAACTTTTTAAGTATAGGTTGCCATTTGAAAATCAAAAGTTGTTAGTGATTTCACTATTAAATATAAAGGTGAAACAAATTAAAATATTATATAGTTTTAAAAAAGTATGAAACCAAATATTTTGAAAAAAAAAATTGAAAAAAATCAATAATTTTTTAAATAATGAGTGTTGTTTGATAAAAGAATCACCCTGTATATATTATTACCTATTACGTATGTATAATGTATGTAGGTTATATATATATATTATGTACATAATATCATATAAGAGAATATAATAGTGTGGAGTAAGTGATAAAGAAATATTATAACCACATAATAAATTAATTATTATTAGATATATTAAAATGTATGAAAGTATTATATGATATAACTGATATGAGATTGAAAGCTAATATATATTATAATATATGCACTGTAGGAACTTACATACGTACCTTATTCTATAGTGTAGGAACTTACGTTCGCCCTAGATTGCCAGTTAATTATATATTATTTTCAATATTTATTCAAGTATTCAGCCTATTAGCGTAATCCAAAATAAATCACGAGAAAATTGGCTGACAAGTTTCTCAAAAATGTTCTGTTTAGTTTTTTCATATTCGTTTATATTTTATTTGCGAAAAACCCGATAAGATACATTATACAAATTGCAGCAATTTATTTCATATACATGCTTCTGTATATAGTGCATGTTTTACTTGAGTATTCTCATGTTTTATAACCACTTATTTTTGATTCTTATTTAAATTTAAAATCGTTTAACTCTATTCATTGTTTGTCATTCTGGCTAAATATTGTTTTTAAGTTCCATATTAAATGACACAGCTCATCTTTCATTAGGAATGACAAAGACAAGGAACCGATATTTAGTACATTGGGTTAGGACTTTAAAAATACATTTTTTATGATTTGTATCCAACATAATATAATAAAAGATATATTATACATAATAACATGTAGATTATAGGTTTATAAATATAGGTTATACCTATAACTAATGGTATCATCTCCTTTCGTCGAATCCTTTTCGCTGAATCCCATTTTACCGACAAAAAAACCAATTGTTAACAAATCCTATTTGGCCGAATGCTATTTTTTCGAATCCCATTTTGCCGAAAAATTTCAACTCATCAGAGCTTTTTTTTTTAATTGTAAATAAAATTGTATTAATTTGGTCAAAAAGACTGAAAAATTAATACAAGGCTCCTATCCTAATATATTGTGACCAGTTAGGTACTAACCTAACTAATATGTGTAATCTTATCGGCATGCACAGTGGCGTAGTCATTATTTTTGAAAGGAGGGGGATCAAAAAACAACATAGCTAAATGGGAGGGGAAAATTGAAAAATTACATGATATAAATAAAATTGAAATAGTATTCTTTAGGGCATGGACTCATGCATATTTTAAGGTTTTTTAGCGCATGAAGTCCCTAGCCCTAATAATAACTATTAAATAATTAGAACAATGTATGCAAATATAGACTATATGAACATACAGTATGAACATTATTATTATTTTATTTCATGTACTGAAGTGTTAAATTTATAACACGTTATCTTAGTAAACGTCTATCATCCAACAGATTTTAACACGTTAAAACTTTTTGGCTTTGATTTTTATAGTCGAATTTAAAATATACAAAAATAATATCCCCAGGCTTACAGGACTAAGATTATTATGATATTATTGTATAATATTCTCAGAATGTGAAAGTTTTTTGTCAAAAATTTAGAATATTTTAAGAATATTTAAAATGGTTGAAGAAACTTTATGTTAATCTTTTAAAAATATTTTTATTGTATGATTAACATTGGTAGAATATTATAATAACGTAATTCTGTGATCCGGATTATTGAATTTATTTATTTTACTATGCGTATATGACTCTAGAACCTGTTCGGTGGGATTATGTTCTTCTTTACACCATACCTTGAAGCCCAAATTTTGACCATCTGCAAATAATAATAAAAAAGATTACATTTTATGTTCTCTAAATGTATTAATGTTGTTATTATTATTTTAGTTCTATATAATATATATAGTATTTTCTATAATATGCAATGTAACAGTAATACAGTGTCGCTAAATTGAAAATATTTGATAACAAAATAAATATTTGAAAGAATAATGAAAAGATTCATTAAGGTCAATTCCAAATTTTTCAAATGTATTTCAATAGGACAGTTTATTTATAATAGAGCATAAAAGGTAATTATTTAACATTTTCAATTAGTTGTATAGGATTTTATACTATAATTTATCATGTCTTCAGAATGTATCATTTGATGCATATTAAAATGTAACAAATTTACCAATAAAAAATTTCAATTTCCTTATTTTTTTCATATATATTGAAAACATCAAATATTGTTTTTAACTTTCTATTCAGTTATGTATAACATTATTTTAATGCATTTTTCTGTGTTTTTTTTTAATCATACGCTTTGTACGGAATCACAGATTTCACCAAATTTACTATTCAGAACTTTTTATGAATAGTCGAATTATTCTGTTATCATATAATATACGTAAACACAGAAAAATAAATTTCTATAAATTTGAATTTTTATAGAAGTTTGTAATGAAACAAACAGTAAATATTATTTTATTGTTTATTACCATTCCAAAAATAATAAATATTAAAACTATCTTCTTTTTCTAACTTGAAACGTTTTGCGATTACGCATATTATTATTTACTATACTTACACGATATATAATTTATAATTATTATCACATGAATTTATAGACTTACATAATTTATTTTATTGTTGAATATTTAACATTAAATTGGTTTTTTAATTTTATTTGTTATGTTTTGATTTAATAGTTACCAACGTAAATGTATGTTCAGGTACTTAGTACTTATATACTTATATGGAAATTTATTATAGTTTTAAATTAATATTATGTAAAAATTAAAATTTACAATGAGTACTATTATACCATAATTTTATTATTTAACGGTAAATAAATAAATATTATTATAATATATAAATGTATTAATTATTTTTAAAAGGAATACATACTATTATGCATAATTGCTAAATAGGTAGTGTAAAAATTGTAGTATTGCCTTTGAAATTCTAAAACAAAGAATAGTATAACAATTTAGTAGATACTTTGAATAGTAAAATTACATTTCATTCCAATTCATTATTATATTATGTACATGTTTATTTATTGTTTATAAAGTAGACTGTAATATAGTGACTATATATATACATATACAGGAATATATGAATTGTGTTTGTGTGTAAATAATTAATATGATTTTTTTTAACTATGATTTTAATAAGTTAATTTTGCTAATTTTGAGTGAATTGACATAAGACCTTACACTTTATGCAATAAACTTATAATTTATGAAATGGAACACAACTAATAATAACATCTATAAAACCTCAATCACAAAATTATAAAAATACTCTCGAGTTATATTAAACTACATTCTATATATTATTTTTAAATAAAAATTACCTGAAAAATCATTAATTTTCTTTTGAATGTCAGCTATAACAATAATTATACTTTATTAAATGTTCTTCTTGGAACTTTTTTATACTATTTTTCTATATTATAAGTTATCAATACATCACAATACTAAAAATAATATACGTAAAGGAAGATATTCCAGAAACAGTAAAAAGTAAAGTTTTACATTAGTTATACTTTAAATTTTACATTGTTATTATTACCATTTTTTTCTTCAATTTGAGCCTCTAATAAATGAAATAATAATATACTTAATCAACTTTTTTCTTATGTCTAAATTATTTGGTTTTAAAGATTCCGAGTACAATTGTATCAAACTAAAGTATATTATGCATTAGAAAATTCAATAATTATTTTCTTACCGTAATTATATATTCTTATGATATTTGTGTACGGATTTTCTAGTAAATAAAAAATAATTAATAATAATCATAAAATAGGTAGTCTAATACAATCTATTAGATTTTAAATTGAATACTATAATATTATACAAATTTCTCATTTTTAATTCATACTAATATTTCTTTTTTTAATTTTTTTCTCTTGTTATATAGACATATTTGAATATCAGATAATTTTTGCTATCCCCAAAGGTGGAAAAACACACAAATCATTGTAATATCAATACATCCATCCCTCCGTTAAGACCAATTAAGGGTGAATTTAAGTTTAATAAATACAAACTCAAGCAATTTTATTTCAATAACCAAATAACACTTTCTGTTTTGTCGCATAAGTTGTGAATACTCAAAGGATATATTCTATTATATTTATAATTTATTAAGAACTAACAGAGGATGAACGAATAGACAATTTGTTAATGGAATATTTATTCAAATTTTAAATGTTGATATTATTACAATAATAAATGGCGACTAAAATTAAATTTGTAAATTGATACGACACAATGAAACAATGTTAACATATTATAAAATGACTGATACAAGTGATACTGTTCATGGTTACACTTATGTTGTTCAATATAATAAAATATTTTATTTGTATGAGCTTAAAATATGTATCATAAAAACATATATAATACTTGTTATACTTACCATTAAACACGCTTCTTATTGAACCTATTGAAAATAATTATTTAAATAAATGATAAAACTTTTTAATAATTTATAAATAAAATTAGTAATTAGATCAACACCATGTTTTTGTATTTTATAATAATATACTGTATATGTATTATTGAATTATTCACTACTTTCTAATTTGTAACTATAGAGAGAACTTTTTTATCAATATAATTTTCTAATTATAGATAGTAAAATATGCTTTCCCATCACTCCTACTAAATTAAAAAAAATATTTGATATAAGATAAATCAAAAAAATTGTATATTTTACCTGTACAGGCTAAAAATATTGAAAATTGTAAATAAAACTAATATTTTTAAAATTGCATGTTCAAAGTATCACTAAATTAAATAATAATTTTATTTTATGAATTTTGTGCATATGTAAAATAGTAATTATAACTATATAATTAAAATACATATTTTTTATAAATCAGGTAGAATATTATGTCAAATAGCATAGTAGGTAAGGTAAGGTACCATTATGAGCTTACTTTTAACATCTGTGAATTAATAAACGTAATTAGTTGATAAATGTTATAAATTGTTAATATTATTAAAACATGAGCAATTATACAATATCGTTTTATATTTATTATATTTTATAACAAAAAATACGGTTATTTAGTTTATAAATTGTTGAACGAAATGTATTTGTAAAATACATTCATATACAAGCTATAACTATAATATAATATATAATATATATTGAAAGTGAACGTGGGCGATACTATAAATAAATTATAATAAATTATGTGCTTCTTTGAATGTTATCCATAAGGGTTTTTCTATTTATTGACAACGATATATTATTTCATTCTTCAATAACAACTATATTATTTTTGAAATTTACACTATATATCATAAAAGTATATTGTATGTAATAAATAAATTGATTGTAATAGTATGTAAATACATAAACAGTTTTACAAGGAATAGGTATAATCATTGAGGTCGGCAGAGTCCTACCCCCACCTCCACGCGGTGCCGACTGGAAACGGAATTCTGGTTCCGGCCAACGGGGGAGGCACAGAAGGTAAACAGTATATAACCGAACACCGTCGAATCAACATTATCGACTAGGGGGCTAACATCACTTACACCTACAGACCGAAGGCCGGTTCGAAGACAACCGGAATGGGTGTCCCCAGCGGTGGTCCATCCGGTATCTCAGTAATCCTTTAAGTTGAGGCCACGGGGCATGAGTCAGCCGAGATGATAGAAAGGGTGCACGAATCGGGCGGCCGTTCTGTTCCGCGAATCGGGTGCTGAATGGATGGAGCAGTACGAACGCAGAGGACGGAGAAAATAGAAGGAAAAGTGTATAAAACGTAACACCGCCCAGAGGGCTAACATTACCCTAACCGCAAAGTCGAAGACGAAATACCGGAAAACGAGCGGAAAGCGGTTCCACACTGACGTCCAGCTGCACCCCAATTACCTCATCTGAAACGGCCCCACAGCGACAGGCGTGCCTCGAGACATTAGTAGGACACCCGCAGCACGGTTGGTCACCGTCCGGATAATCGCGATGGAGCGTGAGGGGCGTTGTGAAGGCAGACGCCAACAAGTCAAAGGTTAAGACAAGGACAACAGCGGACAGAAGGGAAACTGAATAATCAAAATCGGCGAGACACATTCTCCATAACACCAAAAGAAAGAAAGAAAGCGTAGTACGAGACTCTAGGTCGGCTGGCTATCAATCCGGGCCGAGAAAACATAACGTGACGACAAGACTGACGGGCAGCAAAGCCGGGTTAAGAAGTTAAAAAATGCAACCAGCAGTCCTTAAGCCAACAATGTTCTTTTACATTAAAATGTAAAAGTAATTTATGTGTGCGGCCTTAGGGGACAAGCATATCAGCGTGTAAAAATGTATATAATGTTTGTATGTCTTATTTTATTGTATAATAAACGATGGCGGCGCCGCGGAATTAATGCGAAAGAACTTTCCGCGGTGTCGTCGGTTCAAACATAAAGAAAAAAAAAATAGGTAAAATCATTGAACTTACAATCCCGTTCTGTAAATTTATAAACATATATATTTGATAATATTAATTATTTAAAATAATATGTTCAATAGTTATTAAAATTACATAATAAAGGTTGTTTGTCTGAGAAATTGATTTTTGGAGATTATAAGCAGATAGATGAATGTATTTACAATTATTTATTTTTATTTACATGAATATATTATAAAATTAGACTTAACAATAAAATAGTATTTTATTGATACTCAAAATTAAGAGTTATTTCTGTTAAAGAATTGGATATAATTCATATATTTTTAAATTTTAAAAAACAATATTTGAAACATGAATTTTTTCAAAATATTTATATAAGTATTTTCTGGATATATAGTTTAATTATCAAAATACTTTAACCATTTTAATGCTACTCATAAAAATTCTTAATACTTAATATTTGATTTATATATAATGCAATTGTAAAAGACTACACATTATTTTATGTATTTATTTAAGCAAAATCACACTATTCAAAAGGATAACAAAATGTTTTTTTATCTTTTTGTATAACATAAAATATGTACCAATGATATCTGCCAAAGTCATCATAGTTCATCTAACATTTAGCATAGATAATTTTTTTTAAAAAATATTGAAATTCTAATTACTACATTTTTTAAACAACAATAATAAATTATTAAATTATACACAATAACTGTGTGTACATCTATTATTGTTCAGTTATTACTAATAATAATTTACTAATAATTTATTAAACTACAAAATTACTTATAACTATAATAATTAGCAAATAAATGGTCTTACTCTTGTAATAATTAGCTATATAAATGCAATAAAACTTTTAAGAATTATAAATTACAACAGTTTTATATTTTTATTATGGTTAATTTTAATCACAAAATTATTTTGCTTATTTTATTTCTTTAAGTTGTGTTTATATGATATTTGACAGTTAGAAGTCAATAGTGTATATTAGATAAAATATATAAATATATAAATATATAAATCCACATAAATACGTTTTAAATTCTAAAAATTACTGTGGTAGAGTACAGAAATCCGGGATCGAACACTTAAGCAGGCATGTTGGGTTGGTCACGCGTTGACTCTAAAAGGAGTATTTTTATGACCACGCGTTGACGAATAGTCCGCCATAAATGTATCAACACTTTAGAAGTGGCGTAAAGCGATGTTGTTTACAAACGAAGGCGAGGCAATGATTGTTTAGACACCAATGTTTAGCACAGATTAAATTTTCCTAAAATTTGAATGTGAAATTCAAGGACATCAGGAGGGTCAGGCAGAAAGGTATTTAAAAAAGTATTGTTTTGTATTTATGTGTAATATTACGAGTATTATTTAATTTTATTAAACTATAAATATAGGTATGCAATGCTATAAATGAAAATTCGTCAATGGTTTGTTACGTGTGTGGTTTAAAAATATAACAATTGAACGATTTAACTTTAATTAAAAAAACAACAGAGGTTCAATCAACATATAAGTGAGCACTAATATTAATTATAAATTAAATCACATAGTTCTGAAGTTAAAATGAAATATTATTAAAGATTTGGTCTTTCAACACTACATGTCTATATACGATTTTTTGAATGTCTTCTTCACATTTCTTACAGGCGGGATTTTAAACAGTGGAAGGTAGTATATATATATATTATATTTTATTTTTAAAATGATAACAATCTTATATGTTTGTGTGGTTATTTCAGACAAGCAAGAAGGGTGGATATGATGTAATTATGAAAAATAGAAAAATTAAAATACAAAATGAATTTTGCGAGAGGTTGGGTCTACTTGTTGATTTTCCAAAACCAGGATTTGGCAGCAGTAATTATGGCAACACGGCTAGGCGTTTTTTTTTTTTTTAAATTATGACATGTCTGCAGAAATAACTGGTATCGACAAAAACCTTATTAATCGGTTTTATATTATTATTCTCCAGTGGTCATAATATCAATTTTATCAAATTTGGAAATTATTGTTGGAAAGCTACAGAAATGTATATACATTTATATAATTAGTATTATATGCCACCTACCATTCACAAAATTTTATGACATGGATCCTCAACAACAAAACCATTTATGGTCTCAATAGGATAACATAGTGATGAAGCGCAAGAGGCAAAAAATAAGGACATAAAAAATATCCGTGAATATCATTCTCGTAAAACATCAAGGATTGATACAAACACAGATTTTTTTCATCGATTATTATTATCTTCTGATCCTCTTTTAAGTAGTTTAAAAGAAGTTAAAAAAAAAAGACGAAATTTTCATCCTCATGTAAAAGAACTAATAATTTTAAGTAATGATAGTAGCGATGACAAAAAATAAAATGTATTTTATTATATACAATAAAAATGCTTGGAATAAAAAACTTTCGAGTATAAGATGTTTTAAATGTTTTTATATATTGTTTTGGAAAATGTTTGACCATTTTGAGTTTTGGCCACCTTTTTTTAATTTTGAACCACTATGCAACGCACAGTTAGAGGTAAGTGATTTTGGTAATTACTGAAATTAGATTGCGGTTACCGTATAATTTATACAGCGCATATTTTATTGCAGTGGCTCGTTTTATTAAGTTTTTGACATGTTCATTAATTTTAAGGTTTTTTTCGAGTGTTACCTTTTAAGTACTCGTTGACTATGGTATTACTTATCTGCTTATTTTAGGTTTGAAATTAGTTCAAACCTAAAGTTTAAACACTATATTGCGATCGAACATAATAAATTGCAACTAATTTTCAAGAATTTATTTTTAGTTTTTATGTGTTCATCCAGTCCATTGCCCTGTCTATTTTTTTTTTTGCAACTAGATAGATACTATGAAAAGGTTTCGATTAATGGTGGTAATAGGTATGTCAGAAAAAATCGAAAGTGAGTCATTTTGGTTTAATGGTTTGACTCTGATTTGATGCGTAGAGGAACAGCTAGCCGTATGAATCTTGTGAGACGTCTATGCATATTTGTTTAGTAAAAAAGGTTGCGACCTCTATAGGATCAACAAGGGTAAGCATTATATTATTTTTTGTAATAAATAAATGTATTGTAGTAGTATGTAAATACATAAGCAACAGTTTTGCATGTAATACAATCATTGAACTTACCGTTCCGAACTGTAAATTTATAAACATAAATATATTTAATAAAATCAATTATTTAAAATAATATATTCAATATTTATTAAAATTATATAATAAAGCTTGTTTGTTTGTGTTATTGATTTTTGGAGATTATAAGCTGATAGATGAATCTATTCATAATTTTTTTTTTTTTTACATGACTATATAAAATTAGACTTAAAAATATAAAAGTATTTTATTAATATTCAATATTAAGAGTGATTTCTACTAAAGAGTTGAATATAATTCATATATTTTGAAATTCAAAATACAATATTTGAAATTAGAATTTTTACAAAATATTGATATTAGTTTTTTCAAAATATTTTAACTATTTGAATACTATTCATAACAATTTTTAATATTTAATTTTCGATTTATGTATGATATAATTGTAAAAGTCTACACATTATTTTATGTAGTTTTATTTAAGCAAAATCATACTATTCAAAAAAATAACAAAATGTTTTTGATACTTTTGTATAACACAAATGTACCCATGATATCTGTTAAAGTCATCATAGTTCATCATCTAACATTTATCAAAGATCGCTTTATTAAAAAAATATCGAAATTCTAACTACTACATTTTTTAAACAACAATAAATTATTAAATTATACACAATAACTGTTATACAATAATAGTGTTTCAAAGTTGTGTTTATATGATATTTGACAGTAAAAGTTAATAGTGTATAATAGACTATATATTTATATAAATATTCAATGTATAAAATATAAATCCAAAAAAAAAAATATCAAAAAATTGTAGATATATTTTTAATGTGGGTGAAAATTAAAGTTAATATTCTATTTCACAGAACATTAATATAATGTATTTCAATAGCTCACCACTGGCCTCAAATTGTTGGGGGCTTGTCGATAGACTAACAAAACCCACCGCTGACAAAATAAACGTTAATGCCTCAATATTAGTTGAATTAAAGTTAAAATAGAATTGATATTGTATAGTTGGAAATTTACTTTACGTTTTGAAACTTGAAATATATGAATTTTATACAATAATCTGTAGGAGTAAAAAAAATAAAACAAAACACTTGACAGTAAGTATTAGAGTCATGCTAGATAAAAACAATAATTTATATCAAATAAAAGAAGCCTCAACCTTCTTTTCGCACAGCGGTGGCAATGGAAGTGACTAACGTACACTATATGCGGCAAACAATTATTAAGATTGGTGGTCCAAAGAGCTTAATTTATTATTAACAATATTAGAAAATCACTTATGTTTTGCTTTACAATATTATGAGACGAACCTCGTCACACAATTTACTGAAAGTACACTATTGCCTATTGGACTCTCCACGGCCACTTATACATATTGCAGTAGCTCATTTTATTAGGTTTTCGACATGATCATTAAATTAAGGGTTTTTTTAGGTGCACGTTGACCATGATATTACTTATCCGTTTATTTTGGATCTAAACTGAATTCAAGGTTCTTTTTAGCGTTAGGTTTTAGGTGCTTGTTGACTATGGTATTACTTTTTCGATTATTTTAGGTTGAAATCAGTTCAAACCCAAAGTTTAAAGCATTATGAGGCGGTCGAACATAATTGCAACTAATTTTCACACATTTATTTATAGTTTCTTTGTGTACATCACTGTTAGTCCATTTCCTGTTTAATTGTTTTTGCAACTGAATGATTACTTTGAAAAGGTTTCGATTAGTGGTGGTAAAATGTATGTGTCAGGAAAAATTCGAAAGTGATACATTTCAGTTTAATAGTTTTTCCTTTGTTTATACGGAGTAGAGAAAAAGCTAATGGTAGGAATCTTGTGGTGCGCCTATGCGTATTTGTTTAGTAAAAAAAGTTGCGACCTCTATAGGATCAACAAGGGTAAGGACAACATTATTTATTATAATAAATAAATGTATTGTAGTAGCATGTAAATTCATAAGCAAAAGTTTTACATGTAATACAATCATTGAACTTACCTTCCCGTACTGTAAATTAAAAAAACATATATATTATATTAAATTATTTAAAATAATATATTCAATATTTATTAAAATTATATAATAAAGCTTGTTTGTTTGTGTTATTGATTTTTGGAGATTATAAGCTGATAGATGAATGTATTCACAATTATTTTGTTTTTTTTACATGAATATATAAAATAAGACTTAAAAATATAAAATTATTTTATTGGTACTCAAAATTAAGAGCTATTTTTGTTAAAGAATTGGATATAATTCATATATTTTGAAGTCCATAAAACAATATTTGAAACTTGAATTTTTACAAAATATTTATATTGGTATTTTCGAAATATTTTATCTATTTTAATCCTATTCATCACAATTATTGTTGATACTCAGGCACGTACACAAAAAAAATTTCGGGGGGGGGGGGGGGGGGTCACAAAATGTAGCAATACAAACAATTTTGGGGTTTGAACCCCGAACCCTCCATACTCTCTGTATACATGCTGTTAATATTTAATATTCGATTTATAAATGATGAAATTATAAAAGTCTACACCTTATTTTATATATTTATTTAAGTAAACTCACACTATTCAAAAATTGATATTAAAAATATATTTTTATTTAAAATATTGTAATGATACCTGAAAGACATCCATATTGAATTTCATCATTCAGTGGATCTGAAAGTTTAAATACTTTTTTATATACATGTTCTGATTTGTGAACATATTAATATTCTAAAAAATAAATAATAAGTTTTACAAAAAATATTTTTACAGCGCTATAAGAATATCTAAATTCAATTCATAATTTTATTTACAAATATTTTAAATTTCAAAAATATAATAATATTATAATAGTATTAATTAAAAGTTTATTTTGTGGGATATTTTTTTAAAAATTTTATGTTATCAATTTTGAAGCATATTCGATAATCAAAGCTTGTGCTAGTGGAGTAGTTATTAAAAATTGTATGTTAAGTTCCAATATAATAGTAAAGGGTGATACGATAAAAATGAATTATACAATGAATTTAGCTCAGAGATTTAAAACTTTCTTATATAATGTATGTTTAATTAAATTATGTAGTCAAAAATATTTTAAACATTTTTTAGGTTTATATCAAGTTATTTTCTTAGTTTTGAGAGATGTACTTCAAATATATTTATATCATTCTAAGACATATGAATTTATATATTTTGTTTTGCTCACAGTTATCAGAACAAAAATGTCTTGGAATCTTTGGAGGATCTATAAAAATTTAAAAATTTTAATTTTAATTTGGACGGTCATATAATTTTTTACTGTTACGTATTAAAAAAAAAAAATAAAATCTTCTAAACAAATCTGTGCAACGTAATTACTGAATTGAATTCAATTAATTGTTTATATAAATTATTATAAAACGATTACATTCAAGAAATATATGCACTTACTGTAATAATCAAATTCTCGACGTATAGTTATTTTGAAAAAATGTTGTAAAGTGTCTAGAAATATTAACATTAAAATCCTATTTTTAATGTAGACATATATTACGTTAATACAAATTATATACAAAATATAATTTATATAATATTTTGAAATATTTATAAGGACTGACTAATCAATCTGTTATCCTAATCGAAATATCGAGCAGCACTCAAATTGTTATCATATTCAAAAATTAATCAAAGAAATGCACAAATGTAAAAGAATTTTGAAAAAATCTAGGACATGATCACCTGAAATTATTAAACGTTCAGTGCTATTAACTAGGAGAGTCAATTGAAAATTTTACAACCACATAAAATATCTTTCAGATACGAATATATTACAAAACATATACATCAAAATTAAACCCAAAGGATAAACAAGCCTATGAGATGCTACAAAGAGAATCCTAAAACAATGAGAAACAATTACACCTCTTAAATATAAAAAAACAAAACAAGAAGAATTCTAAGTATTAACTCAAGAAAATTAAAACAGTTTTACAACAAAAATTGAAAGCCCATACGAATTACAAGAAATTCATTCTGCCCACAGATTAAAAAATACTGTTTGCCTTTCAGTCCCAATGAAATATAACAGATAATGGACTAATTTAAAAATAAAAAAGAACAGCGTATTACACAGAAAGGCAGCGGTGTTTTTTGAAGTTTGGATGAAATATGTGGCTGCCGTATTAGCCACTTGTCCGTTGTTAATCCGGGGTATTTCACTCACGGTTGTCAAGGTATATTTACGTTGTCAATGTTGATTGTTAGGGGAATATAGTAACGACAGAGACTGTAAATAATTCCTTTGGTTTTTACACATTTTTTGGATCTGCTATATTTTACATCAGTTATATGATAATCAAAATGGGCTTATTGGTTTGTGGTTTATAGTAAATGATTCGATGTTGTGTAAGTCAGTCAAAATATTCATGTCATTTGCGAATTGGTCTAAGTTTTAAGTCTTTGCAACTTGTCACGAATGTTGAATAGCAACTAAGGGACCAAGTGTTAAGTGATACTGGAGTACACCATAAGATATTATAAGTTTAAGATCAGGGGTGATATCATTTATTTTTTAAAGAACTGCTTGCCTAATAGAAATTAATTGATACTATTGAATAGGTATGTTTGAGTATTTATAGATTTAAATTTGCACAAAAGATCGTAGATACAAACTTTAAAAAATGCTTTTATGTATCAATAACGACAGCTCAAATTTGGCTGTGCTTTTCAAATGCAGTATTAATTCACGCTATTATCAGAAAAAGTTGTACAGTCGAGCGGTTTGATCAGAAGTATATATACAATATTTATAAT
Organism: Rhopalosiphum maidis; assembly: GCF_003676215.2. Classification (NCBI taxonomy): domain Eukaryota; kingdom Metazoa; phylum Arthropoda; class Insecta; order Hemiptera; family Aphididae; genus Rhopalosiphum; species Rhopalosiphum maidis. Next base: position 92,678,866 of record NC_040878.1, on the reverse strand, counting down.
GTTCAATAAACTTAAATATAAAAGTCGAAAAACTTATTGTTCTACAGCTCTCAAGACTAGATAATATATTTAAATTACTATTGCATCTTGGTTACATTCCAGTCAAATTGAAAGTATCGAATTTTACTGGAATGCAGTGATTAAAGTGGAGGGGGACGGAGTCCCCTTCTTATTTACGGTAAAATTCCGCGTCCCTCCCCTTAATTTAAGTCTCCAAAGTCCGAGGGGACGCTTAACAAGAAATGTATTGTAAATTTATGTTGCGTGTTAATTTTAATAATTTATTAATTAAATGGCTTACGCACACACACACACATCGATAATCACCAAATTTAAACGTATTTTATTTCGCGCGAATAATTTCCACGTTTCTGAAGATGAAGACGCATGCGATAAGCGATAATAATTATAGTTTAATAGAACTAGACGTGCTCTATGATAGTGTGTAATCCACATTCACGCTGTGTCTAATTATAGATACCCGTCGCTTGTGTAGATATCCTGATAACACGTAACGGGCGGTAGTGCTGTACGGAAAGGTTAAATAATATTTATATAGCTTAAGATGATATGTGATACAATAATTATAATTTAAACAAATTATTAAACTGAAAAAATACGAATAGTGATATTTATTATAAATTATTTTTATTTGTTTTTTAATGAAATGTTTAAAACTAGAATGTAAATACATCTTTTTTAACATTTCAGGTAATGTATAGCAATTTATTTTTTATTTAGCAAGGATTATATGTTTAAAATAATTTTTTTATGGAGAAAATATTATTTTAAATACTATTGACATAAACTTTTTATGAACAAAGGTGTGTGAAAGAAAAAAATTATGGAAGTTTATACATGGTGTGTTTCTTAAAAAAGTTTAGTTAGATAAAAACTTTGGAAGAAGAACTCGGGAACGCTCCTCAATTTTTGGTGACTTTAGTCCCCCCTCAACATTTTTCCTATTTTGACCACTGCTGGAATGTAACCAAGCAGCAATAGTAAATTAAATAATGTAGTCATAAAGGCTTAACCTTTTGCTGGTAATTTTTTCAGCATATCATATACACGAACTATAAAAGGAATAAGGAAGAAAATATATAAATATATGAGCATGGAATAACATTATTTATTAGCCAAGTTGAAAAAGCTAAACTATTTAAATATTTAATTGTTAACAAAGTGTAAATCAAAATATTATGTAGTTCACAATAACAAATTTTAAATCATACTTTCGTATTCTGGTTTCCAATTAGGATTGTCCTTCACATCAGTTAAAAACTCATTAAAATTCTCTGTAATAGTTGATTTTATATTTCAGTCATTCATACACTTAAGATACCATGCAGTTTATTAAATATAAATATCTCTTATAATATATAATTTATTATTAAATACATTAATATATAGTGACTCCATATTATATTGTGTCGCGGCTTGTAGATTTATATGCTATCTGCGTTTTATTTGTTTAATGTCTTTATAAAAATAAACCTCAAATACAGATAAATAATATCATATATCATCGTGACATATGCATATATTCGTACGTTCACGCGGGCGTAACACGATTGCGCATTTTTTACCTTTTTACTTTGACTAAACACAAATATTTAAATAAATATAAATTCAATAAATTTAGCAACATCGATAATGATGTTATATGTATAGTAAAAAAAATCTTATGATACATCACATCGTCAAAAAAAGGAATATGTCAATATTTGTCTATAAAAATAAAGAATTAAGTTGTACACATAACGACGACAATAATGATAATTAATAACGTAATACATATAGTCAGAAAAAAAAATTTTGATACAATACAGTAATTTATAATTACGACGCGTCAAAAAAAAAAAGATATATATTTATATATATAACAAAAAACAAGTTCTTCTAACTTTTTAGCACAAAAACGTAGTCCTAGCTAGGTTAGGTTACAATTATAAATCATTTGATGCTACTTTTATATCGATTTTGTGGGCAACTGAACCTTTAACAGAAACAAGAACGATCAATGGGCAAAAATCTTTCCAAAGCCACTATAACGCTCAGTTTTATACATCTCACCCATCTATTTACCAAGTTATACATATTTTATTGGATATTGAAAACGAATTTTATTTAAAAATATAATATAATATAAAACAACAAAATTTTTAAAAAGCCTTGTAAATAGCAAGAAAAAATTATTGCATTTATAATAAATATTTGGAAAAAAATATAAAACAATGAGATATATTTAAATAATTATTTGCTGACATTAGGATCACGTTTTTGTTTTAAAGTTATATGAACTTGAATTTTGTTATATACGGGGTGATTCTTTTATCATAAACCACTCATTATTTCAAAAAGAATTGATGTTTTTGAAAATATTTTTTTACATTGTTTCAAGTTGTTAAAAAATCAACGTTTTTAAAAAAATTATATTTTTAAATATTTTTTATCCTTGAATTATTTTTAAGTTTTTTACTTTTTTGAATGACAGCATAGTTTTAATTTCATAATCCAAAGCAGAATATTTTTCTGAGTATTTTAATATATAAAAATCGAATTTAGGGCGAATAGTGTAAGAGTTATAAGTAGGGCTCAGATTTATATGTATTTATGAAAGCAAAATATGTATTTATGCTACCAAAATATGTACATAAATATGTGCTAAAAAACTCAAAATATGTATTTTACTAATATTATGATTATTAAAATTATTTAAAAAAACCTATTAAAAATTATAAAATATAAATAAAAAAAAGCTAAAAAATAAAAATATTAATTATTCTTATTACAAATTATGATTGGTAACATGCATTTTAAAATTTTAAAATTCAAAAGATCATAATAATTAGCGACATTTAATCAAGTTTACAATTGGTTATGGAGAGGCTTAAATCTGGGTACATATTTTTAAATATTTATTACGGCTAGGAGCTTTTAAAAATATCTTTTTAACTGTAGATATTAATTCATCTATTTTTGTAAATTTTGATCGAGTGATTTCTGCTATTCGGTGTAATGCGCGTACTAAATACGTTAAATAGATCATTTAATGAACAAATTGTCAAAATATGTAGGAAAATTTATATACCATACCTGACTTAATAACCTTGTTTTCCGCATATTCAAAATTTATATCGTTTATTGTATATTTTACAATATTATTTACTAGGAACTACAAAATAAGTATTTAATGCTCAAAAAAGAATTTGTAACACCATCGATATATTATAGAAGTCCCGCTTATATCGAATAAACCAAATAATATTTAATTTGAATTAAAGGGAGATTTTTTACGCGTACCACCTATGAGCTTTCATCTACCACAGTTCGAAAAGATACTGATCTAGATAAACTATACATGATAAAAAAATTTGTAGGTAGTGCTTGATACACAGTTAGAATGATTGTTGGTCCACGCTATAATAATTGGATAAATAATTTCAAATCTGTGTAGTATATATAGTCTAAACCGCCAAAAGTGAATACATAAAAATATGTATAGTTTACATAGTTTATATTTGACGGAGTTTTATACAGTTATTTCACTGGCATCATTCTAATTTTTTTCTACAAACATTTACAACATAATTCTTAAGTTTAATAAACAGCTTGTTTTCATTTTTATTAAAATATTATTAAAACATCTTTGAATTTATGTAATTTTACTATAACGTACTTTTAATTTAACTATAGATTATTATTATTAAATAACTTACTAAATTGCTTAAGATAATAGTAGTTCATATATCCTGCATCTATAAAAGTTATATATTACAAGCTATTCTATCTTTAAGTTGAACGCCAATAATTAGTTTAAAGCGTAAATTTATTTTTCATTTGTAAATATTAGATTAAATACAATCATTATAAACTTGTTAGATCTACTTTATCCAAATAACACAGAAACAAGTTATACTACATTTGAATATATAACAAGTAATTTTAATTAATAGGTAGATAATCCAGAAATTGCAGGCAGTATTATAAACGTATACCTTGGTGCTTACCTATTGTAAGTCCAGAATAAAATAAGGCGTCTGTAAGTTATGTACCGGGATTAAAAAAATATAATATTGATAAACATAAAATATATTTAAAAAAAAAAAAAAATATAAACGTGAGCACGTTTTAATTTAAAATAATTTCAATTATTTTTAACTATTAATAATTTATTCAAAATTGTAAATATTAAAAAATTTACCCAGTTAATGCACAGAAAATACTCTTTATTATAAAATATATAATAGGTGCGTTATATACATATGAGTCGTATTAAATGTGGAGATATGGAGTAAATTTTTTCTTATATTATGTGGGAGATAGACGAAGTAAACAAAGGCTAGTGTAGCGGCCTCTTAAATAAGAGAAATTAATTGAGTCTCAAAATATTTATGCAGGTTTGAGGTAGATTGGAAAAAGTTGAAGGGGCTAACTTTGGGAACACGAAAAAAGATATTTCATAAAAAGATGTTATAGATAAAAATATAGATTTTTTTTTAAAAATATTTTGAATTCTATTTTATTACACAATTTACGGTTACCATATTGTCTAAGTCTCCTAAAGATATTCAAACAACGTAATATTTATCATATCTAATTTATCGTCGTTAAATTGTATAAATACATGTTAAAATGAAAAGATTAATAATTTTACGTTCCTCACTATAGCAATCTAAAAAAAAAAAAATTACAAACTAATAATTAAAAAATTAACTATTTATAATAGATATTAAATTAAATATTTATAAACTTCCCACACATCATAAAACCTAATAAAATATTATACAATTATTGATTTTTATAAAATTTGTAACATTTATACACTAGAAAAGTAATTTGAAATGGGAACCAATTCCGCATTACCCAAAATATACATACCTATTTGTATTATTACTATTTCACTAATTATTTTAGTAAAAATTTTTATGGTTTGTTATAAATAATATTATATATTATTTAAGACGTAAGTACTTCTTACAATAATATAACTGTTATGCGATGTAGAAAAAAATAAATAATTATTTATAATACGTAAAAACTCAGTTTTTTTTTTTATTTAAATATTTAAATTAATATACCAATTGTTTTAGAATATTATTAACAAACAATAATTAAGTCCTTTTTGTCTTTGAAAGTTTGAAAAGTTTTTTTATGGTATATGATTAAAATAAAAATGCATTATATTTTACTTATAAAATTAAATATTTTTTATACATATACTTACTTTTATATCCTAATAAAATAAATTTTGTTAAATGTAATTATGTATACATCATATTTTCATCAAAATATAATAATATAATATATTTAATATCGCTTTCATATATTTATTTAAATATAAAATTATAAAATCATTGTTATTTGTTACCTTCATCATCAGCATTACTATAGTTTATAATATATATCACTGTCACTGACAACGCTATTAAAGCTTTACAAGAAATCATAGTTATTGTTGAGATATCTACAAAAAACAAATGCGTATATATTGTGTTACAGAGGTAGAATATTAATATTTTTTGAAAAGTTTCGATGTCGAATTTGATGTTTATTTATTTTATTAACAACTGAGTACACACTTCAATCATAACTTTTATAAAAATAATTTATTCTTGAATAATCAAATAGGGCACACTTATGAGTTATATATATATACAGAGTGTACTACGACCATTCAACAAATATAGTAAAATTTGTAGTGGGAGTTTGTTAAATAATCTTGTTACACCTTATATATATGTTATAGGTCTGAGGAAAGATATTATCAAAAAGTATTTTAAATTCTAAACGGAGTGATGAATGTATTGTTTTTCCAATATTTTGTTTTTTTTTTTTTTTGTAATTGTCATCTGGTTTTACCGGTCTTGGAGTAGCAATAGTGCTTTGATTTTTAACTTCACACCCAATTTGGAAAGGAAAGTGAATCTATTTGGTACTTTGGGGCGAGGGTGGGGGGGTCAAAAGTAGGCAAAAATTTTCAGTAGTTTTCAAAAGCGTTAGAAAATACCCTAAAAAAGTAACGGAAAAACTGGAATTTTCACGTATAACCAGTTTATGACCAAATTGATTTTTTATTTTTATGTAACTTAAAAATGAATTAGGTACTGTAAATACTTGAAATTTTAACCAAGTTATTGGTGTATTAGTGTTATTTATTTACAATTAAATTTTCAAAATATTTTGACATTTTTCAAGCAATTTATAGACAATTGAAAATTTCGATATTTCTGACTTTTATTTTTTTTTTTTTTGTAATGCCTATGGAGGCCCAGGGATATATCTTATTTGTCTTAGCTACCACTTTCAACGTCGCTGACGCGTACACGCGTCATTAGACTTTATTCCATTGGGCCAGTGACGTGTTTACACGTCTGTTTCATTTACGTTTGTATCCACCATAATTTTATCGATTTTATTTTAATAAACTCTGTTATGTAAACCGGCTGTACGCAATAAACTCTAAATTTATATCTATAATTAGGTGGGTTTTCATTATTTTTAAATTCGCGTTATCGAATCATCGCGTCAGGTATGAACAAAACGGCGTCATGGTATAGCCCACGAAATCACGAGTGGCGTCGAAAGTGCTACTGAAATTGTTTAAATAAATTTAAAAAAATTAAATCTATTAATTATGTGACGTCCCTTACCATAGAAATTTAAGCAAAATAACAAACTATTGATTAAATTAATATTATAAGTATTAATGACATATAAATAGATGTTTGAAAATTAATTATTACGATTTATTATAATTTATTGTTTTTCAAAATATCTATTTCCTATATTATGGCATCAAATTATGCTTATAAAAACTACTAATCAATAAAATAATTAATTATTTACGTAGCATTTTAAATAAATGTAAATTTATACATTAATATAACTACATTATTAATTTGATATTTTTAGTTTTTTATTGATTTTATTTATTATTATATATAAGTTCAAATTGTAAGTATTGCAGTACATATAGGACATAGGTACTTAATTTTACATTGAATCATATATAATATTCATTCAATTTTATTTGTAGATTTTACGAAGAGTGCTTACTCAGAGAAATTATAGACCCTCAATATAGTAAAAGATTATTAAAAAGTGACATTATTGATCCTCCACATATAATACAAAATATGAAAAATTTACAAGATAAAAAAAATATATAGTTCATATATATAACAAATTATATTTTTAGGTGTATTTATTTTAAATAGAGAAATAAAACATCCACACAAACAATATATATTTTTCTATAAATTATTATTATTTACATTTGTTTTTTATATTTGTCCACCATTAGTAAATTAGTAAATTTACTACAATGTGTATTATAAATAGAATATATTAAAAAATAACAGATTAACGTGTTAGATGATACACGAAAATTTAATATTAATTCAATTGTGTTATTTTTATTTACTATATTTACTATATTGATTATTATTATTTTATTTTATTTTATTATAGAATACATAGGTATCTTATTTTATTTGAATTAGAAGTAATAAAGGTATAAATACGAATCAAGCTATATTGTATTACAGTTTTTACGATCTATATTTTAGTGTACATACAAATGCTAGCAGTAATTTAATTTAAAATTTAGAAGGTGGGTACGCGGCGCGTGGTTATCAAGAAAATAGTACAGCGCGACATATACGTACTCAGAAGAACGTTCATATAATAATAAGCGACGCTCCCGAACGAGCAGCCGTCGACTGGCAGCCGACTGCGAATAGTGGGCGTGGCTTAACGTCGTGTGCCTGCGGATCGCGAAAACACCTAACAGCGCATTCTCTTGGACGTTGTATACGTTTCACTAACACAGTGTCGTTAAATTGAATATATTTGATAATAAAATAAATATTTAAAAGATTCATTTTGGTCAATTTTAATATTTAATGCATATAAATATTATAGACAATAAAAGGTAATTATTCAACATTTTTAATTAGTTATATGTGATTTTATATTATAATTTATCATGTATTCAGAATGTATTATTTGGTGTATATTAAAATGTATCAAATTTACAAAGCAAAAATGTAAATTTCCTTACTTTTTTCAATATTGAAAGAATTTAATATAGTTTTAACTTTCCATTGAGTTATGAAAAACCCATAATGCATAAAAATTAAAATTTACAATGAGTACTTTTGTACCATTATTTTATTATTTAACAGTAAACAAATAAATAGTATTATTAATTATTTTTCAAAGGAATACATACTATTCTTCATTATGTTTAAATAGTCAGTGATATAATCGAAGTACTTCTTTTGAAATTCTATAGCAAATAAAGAATTGTATAACAGTTAGGAACGTACTTTGAATAGTAAAATTATATTTTATTCCATTCCATTATTAATTAATTAATTTTTAAATTATTTGTAATTAATAAATAACCTATTATTTAAGATACAGTTTACACGTTTATTTATTGTTTATGAAGAACACTGTAATATAGTGGCCATATTTATACAAACATGAATATATGAATTGTGTTTGTGTGTATATAATTAATATAATTTTTTTTATCTATAATTTTAATGTTAATTTTGCCAATTTTGGGTGAATTGAAGGAAAACATTACACTTTATATAATAAACTAATTATTTATGAAATATATTTCAGCTAATAATAATATCAATAAACCTCAATCACAAAATTATAAAATACTTACGAGTTATAGTAAACTATATTCTTTATATTATTATTATTTTTTAAATGAATGTTTACAATATGTATACATTTAGTTTATATAATAAGTAAATTTTGAAGGCTTAAAGTAAGAAAACAACAGGACATGTAGACTTGAGAGAAGGAGGTGTCCAGTGACACTACTTCAAATTGCATTACTTATTAGAGGTTAATTGTTTAGTAGATCTCTAGGCCAGCGTCATTGTAATGGACATATTGGATTGATTGGATTAGTTAAAGAACGTAGATTGGAGATAAGTGGATTTTGATGGTTAGTTGTAGCTGTCTGTAGTTTTTTATAAGATTGAGAGGCTAAATCAGGGAGAGTTGAAATTTTTAGGTCATTATGAAAGGGCTGATTGCTGACGAACCAAGGAGCGCTTGTGATGATGTGTAAGTTTATAGATTGGAAGGATTGGAGTATGTTAATATTTGACTTTTTAACTGTTCCCCAAATTTGGATGCTATAAATCATGGCTGGTCTTATAACTTGCTTGTATATTAGAATTTAAGAGCGCTTAGTATTTTACTGAAGAATATTGATTATGTTTTTGACAATATGGCCATGGGAAAGTAATTCTTGTTCAATATCTGCAATACATTTTGTGTAGTGTAGGTTTCTATCGACTATTCTATAGGTTCTTTCTTGCTTTGACTGATAAGTGAGGAAGTCAGCTTTACTATTCTTAAGAAATTTAATTACATTTCTGTAAGAAGTTGGAGTGCTGATTGATAGTTTGAGTAACTTAGTAGAACTTTAAAGGTGAAAACTTCACCATTGGTGCCCGAATAAATGAGCAGAAGTACTTAAAGTCGTTAACTAAAAGAATAAATATTAGAGGTGGAAGTTTTGGAACTGATTATTCTACCGAATAATTATGAATATGATTATTTAAAATAAAAATTCATTTAAAAATCATCAATTATCTTTTGAAAATCAGCTGTAACAATGACAATATACTTCATTAAATGTACTTCTTAGAGCTATACTATTTTTCGATTGTAAATTATCAATTCATCATAGTACAAAACATAGTATACATTAATAAAAAAAATATTCCAGGAAAAGTAAATAATAAAGTTTCACATAAGATATACTTTAAATTTTACATTGTTATTATTACCATTTTTTTCTTCAATTTGAGCCTCTAATAAATGAAATAATAATATACTTAATCAACTTTTTTCTTATGTCTAAATTATTTGGTTTTAAAGATTCCGAGTACAATTGTATCAAACTAAAGTATATTATGCATTAGAAAATTCAATAATTATTTTCTTACCGTAATTATATATTCTTACGATATTTGTGTACGGATTTTCTAGTAAATAAAAATAATTAATAATAATCATAAAATAGGTAGTCTAATACAATCTATTAGATTTTAAATTGAATACTATAATATTATACAAATTTCTCATTTTTAATTCATACTAATATTTCTTTTTTTAATTTTTTTCTCTTGTTATATAGACATATTTGAAAATCAGATAATTTTTGCTATCCCCAAAGGTGGAAAAACACACAAATCATTGTAATATCAATACATCCATCCCTCCGTTAAGACCAATTAAGGGTGAATTTAAGTTTAATAAATATAAACTCAAGCAATTTTATTTCAATAACCAAATAACACTTTCTGTTTTGTCGCATAAGTTGTGAATACTCAAAGGATATATTCTATTATATTTATAATTTATTAAGAACTAACAGAGGATGAAAGAATAGACAATTTGTTAATGGAATATTTATTCAAATTTTAAATGTTGATATTATTACAATAATAAATGGCGACTAAAATTAAATTTGTAAATTGATACGACACAATGAAACAATGTTAACATATTATAAAATGACTGATACAAGTGATACTGTTCATGGTTACACTTATGTTGTTCAATATAATAAAATATTTTATTTGTATGAGCTTAAAATATGTATCATAAAAACATATATAATACTTGTTATACTTACTATTAAACACGCGTCTTATTGAACCTATTGAAAATAATTGTTTAAATAAATGATAAAACTTTTTAATAATTTATAAATAAAATTAGTAATTAGATCAACACCATGTTTTTGTATTTTATAATAATATACTGTATATGTATTATTTAATTATTCACTACTTTCTAATTTGTAACTATAGAGAGAACTTTTTTATCAATATAATTTTCTAATTATAGATAGTAAAATATGCTTTCCCATCACTCCTACTAAATTTAAAAAAATATTTGATATAAGATAAATCAAAAAAATTGTATATTTTACCTGTACAGGCTAAAAATATTGAAAATTGTAAATAAAACTAATATTTTTAAAATTGCATGTTCAAAGTATCACTAAATTAAATAATAGTTTTATTTTATGAATTTTGTGCATATGTAAAATAGTAATTATAACTATATAATTAAAATACATATTTTTTATAAATCAGGTAGAATATTATGTCAAATAGCATAGTAGGTAAGGTAAGGTACCATTATGAGCTTACTTTTAACATCTGTGAATTAATAAACGTAATTAGTTGATAAATGTTATAAGTTGTTAATATTATTAAAACATGAGCAATTATACAATATCGTTTTATATTTATTATATTTTATAACAAAAAATATGGTTATTTAGTTTATAAATTGTTGAACGAAATGTATTTGTAAAATACATTCATATACAGGCTATAACTATAATATAATATATAATATATATTGAAAGTGAATGTGGGCGATACTATAAATAAATTATAATAAATTATATACTTTGAATGTTATCCATAAGGGTTTGTCTATTTATTGACAACGATATATTATTTCATTCTTCAATAATAACTATATTATTTTTGAAATTTACACTATATATCATAAAAGTATATTGTATGTAATAAATAAATTGATTGTAATAGTATGTAAATACATAAACAACAGTTTTACAAGGAATAGGTATAATCATTGAGGTCGGCAGAGTCCTACCCCCACCTCCACGCGGTGCCGACTGGAAACGGAATTCTGGTTCCGGCCAACGGGGGAGGCACAGAAGGTAAACAGTATATAACCGAACACCGTCGAATCAACATTATCGACTAGGGGGCTAACATCACCTACACCTACAGACCGAAGGCCGGTTCGAAGACAACCGGAATGGGTGTCCCCAGCGGTGGTCCATCCGGTATCTCAGTAATCCTTTGAGTTGAGGCCACGGGGCATGATTCAGCCGAGATGAAAGAAAGGGTGCACGGATCGGGCGGCCGTTCGGTCCCGCGAATCGGGTGCTGAATGGATCGAGCAGTACGAACGCAGAGGACGGAGGAAACAGAAGGAAAAGTGTATAAAACGTAACACCGGCCAGAGGGCTAACATTGCCCTAACCGCAAAGCCGAAGACGAAATACCGGAGAACGAGCGGAAAGCGGTTCCACACTGACGTCTCACCTGCACCCCAACTACCTCATCTGAAACGGTCCCACAGCGACAGGCGTGCCTCGAGACATTAGTAGGACACCCGCAGCACGGTTGGTCACCGTCCGGGTAATCGCGATGGAGCGTGAGGGGCGTTGTGGATGCAGACGCCAACAAGTCAAAGGTTAAGACAAGGACAACAGCGGACAGAAGGGAAACTGAATAATCAAAATCGGCGAGACGCACTCCGTTACTTTTTAGGGTTTTTCCTGACGCTTTTGAAAACTACTGGACATTTTTTACTTATAACCTCCCAAAGTACCAACTAGATTCACTTTTCTTTTCAAATCGGGGCTGAAGTCAAAAATCAAAGAACTATTCTAAAAATACGAAATCAACTTATTACCAGTTAATATTTGTCACCCCTTTGATATTGTCGCTTATAGAGTTACACGTGATCGCATTTCCGAAATTCAAACCTGATAATAATACATTGGCATTTACAATTTTGCCTTGATAGAATATGCGTAATATGAAGTTATTTTTTATATATCATCTGAATTATTAAATAATATATGTAAAATAAAATTAATATTTTTGCTGATTGTTTTTAGTAAAACACTGGTCATTAATATATACTCAATACTCATACCTATACAACATACACTACGTTTACTACATATATTTAAGGTAGATACATTAAATTTTCACTTTTTACCTACATATTTTAATAATAATTATATATTTGCCAATCGATTTATCTTACGAATTAATCGATTGAACAAATATTTTCTAACGATGTATTTTGTTTTTAAATTCACGCCAAAACATTTTTATTCGTAGGAGAGGTTCTTCAATGTCAAGGTCTACAATGTGTATTAAATCATGCAATAAGTAGTACTTACCTATGTTTCACTTTCACGTGTACCAACTAGATAAAATATTAACTACATACATTTATAAACTAAACACATGGGTTTAATGGTTTACTCGGTACTCGTACATAAGTACATCAATTATCCGAAGTCAAATAAAAATACTAAAATGCAGTTCGCGCACATGTATGCAACGCATATCATCATAAATATTCATAATGTTGCTATTATACTGTGATAGGTACCTACTAAAATTTATAATAACATGCGGTAATACTGATATTTATTATATATTATTTATATTTAAATATTTGATATAAATAATGCTATTATATATATATAGTAATGTTAACACATCGAAGACAGTACCTGTGGGCATCTACCTCGTATCTACTTTATGTAATATAATTGTGTTATCTGTATATATAATATATATTACTATAATTATAGTAATTTAATCAATTTTATTTCGAATCTTATGATTCTATAATTTGTTTATAATATAATATCATATACGATATACCTATTATGGCCTACGACCATAAAGATAATATTTGTCAAATACTATCTAATTGTAATGAAAATAATTTTGGCAAGACAATAGGTATATGTATTGTAATATTGTTATATTACTATAACGCGTATATTAAGAAGTCTTGACTTCACTTTGTATAGACATTTCAGATTTGTCGCCAGTCATATCAACAATATAGAAATCACAGTAGTTTCACACAAACACATGGCATGCACTATGGGAAGAACTATATTGTATAATGCTAAATACTAATAGGTAGGTGCACTTTTTACAAGATTTTCAGGTATCACACTACTTTTATCCAAGGTCGACATTGTTAACATATAAATATTTTTTTTAAATTGAAAATTTCTTATGCCTATATAAATAACTCAAAAGGAATAAAAATATTTAAAATTTGACCGTATAATAAAAATTATATATATACATTTTGTAAAAATTTCATTGTACCTAGTATTATTATTATTTGAAATACTATAAAATGTCAAAAAATATTTAGGAGAAATAATTAATTTACGGATGAATATCGAATGACGTATAAACATTTGAACTTGAAATACTCATAAAAAATTGATTTGGTTATTCAGTACAATTTTTTATTTCACATAAAGGTTAAACAACTAATGTATAACCTTTTCTTAATTAAATCTTTGGTATAGAAACAAATTTTTTTATGAACTTCTAACTACAAAATAAATTTACTAATTTTCGTGATTGTGATTTGTGAACTTTGTCAAAATTCTATTTTTTAAACGCTTATAAAAAAGTATTGTGACTATTGATGTTTGATACTTCTTAATTAAGAAATTAAAAAAATATGAGGAGTTTGTATTAAATGTTCAAGCTTTTCTACTCAGCAAATAATTTTTAATCGAAATTTATAAAAATAAAAATCCAAAAACATTGTTTATGTCTATAAATAGTCGAAATATTTTTAAACTTTATTATGAATAGAAAACAATAATATAAACTTGAATTGTAATTGGTAAAAGTTACAAGTATCTATAATGGTTATTTTTTTTTGAGTTACATAAAAAAAAAAAATTGATTTAAAAAAAAAATGGATTTGCGTAAAAGTTCCAATTTTTCTTAATTTTATGTTTGTTTTTCTCAATTAAAAAAATAAATTCTAAGAATTTTTAAGTTTAACCCCCTAAAATACAAACTAGATCTAATTTGATATCCTAAACTCTAAAGACCTATTAACCATCCCTATTTATGAAAACTCATCATAATAAAAATCGCAATATATTAGAACAGGTTAACAGTATCAAGTAGGTACTTAAGTATAAGTGGTATAACAATCGATAGTAGACTCAAATGGGATGTTCACATAAATAACTTAACGAATACAGTTGACATTTTTTTTTTATTTTTTATATTTTCATGATGTCAGGTTATTTTTAATCTATATACATATAGAAGACCGCCCCTATTCACTCATCAACGCCTAAACCGAACCGCTGGGTCTAGAGACTTGACATTTTGTACAGAGGTTCCTTAAGCAATATAGGGGTGCACTAAGAAAGAATTTTTCAAAAATTCGACCTCTAAGGGGGTAAAAGGGTTTTTTTATGT